>NW_016160555.1:48230-62757 GCF_001687245.7 Rhagoletis zephyria | reverse complement strand
AAAAAACGAAATAGGCGATTCCAGTACCATTATTAAGATTTAGAAGAAATGAAACAGGAAACGAACTGAGAAAGAACCGCTAAAAAGGAACTTCACGGGCGCACAGTCGTTGAAGAAGCCAGGTTTTAAGCAAAAAAGGCGTATTTGAAAACTGTGATAGATTAACCAGAATAAAGCTATTATTCAAAAATGTCCAACGAACTTAAAACTAATTAGTATTGTCAATCATATCTGCTGAGCAAGCTGTTGCTGAATTTTCATGAAATTTGATATTCTTAAGTTCACTCATTACAAATTTCAAACTAGTTTTTGAAAATTCAAATGGCGTCCGAAATTTCAAAAAATTCAAACCTGAATAATTTTATTTAAAAATGGGAATACTGATGTGTAGGAAATGACGAATTTCGTACACAATACAAAAAAAAATCTTCAAAAAACTGTTGGGGCCTAGATCAAATTGTTTGGGCTGAACATATAGCAGACGCCCCAACAATCCCTAGTTTATAGATAATAACCACTGTTATTATTTCATAATTTAATCATAAATTCATAAATGTTCCCTCGCATATAATAAATCAAATTTTGCTTAACAAATATATTGTGTTACTCAACTGAAAATTGCAGTTGTTTTGACAAATGTTAACCGAAAAAGTTCGAACGTTTCACTGATCACCTTAAAACATAGTACGTTTAATTCGTGTGAATTTTTTTTTGTATTTCTAGAGAAATTGACAGCCCCTTCGACAGTTGTGTACTCGTAAGGTTTTAATTTAACGTAAATTCGTGACTAGTGTGTCTAAAGCCGTTGTCAGTAGCATCCTAAAAAATAGTTGCTCATTTTTAGAAAAATTAACAGTTTAGTTGACTGCTGTCAACTCTCAAAGTTTTAATTTGACATAAAATTCGTGATCAGCATGTCTTAAAACCAATCAGTGCCATTTTTTAAAATATTGTCTTATTTTTAGAAAAATTCACAGTCCACTTGACAGCTGTCAACTGTCAAGGTTTTAATTTGACATAAAATTTGCGATCAGCATGTCAAAAAACATAATCAGTGGTATTTTCAAAAAGATTTTCTTAATTTTAGGGAAATTGGCAGTTGATTTGACAGCTGTCAACTATCAAACTATAAATTGTATGGCACATTCGGATTTACCATTACAACAATACTACGATCCCGCAGTATGATTATAATCATAACAGCCCTTCTATTTTTCGCGTAAAACATGGCTTCTCCGACTACCGTGGGGCGTCTAAGTAAGTGAAAAAGAAGATTTTTTAATGCTGGGCTTGAAGGGTAATTGAGAAAAATTCGGTTTTCAAACACTTACTGAGCTTAATATGGCTGCCTAGGAAAGAAACCACAATTTCGATGCCCATCGTATGGACCGCAGTACTCGGCGGCCAAGGATCTCTTTTATGAACGCTTGAATTCCGGTTAGGCAACGAAATGAGCTTCTTAAAAACGCCAGAAGTTTTAATCAAACTATTAGGTTACTTATGGATGGCTTCCAGATCACGATTAATTCTTTTAAGAGCAACCATGGCACCTGGAGACCCATATACAAAATATACCTACATTATGGAGAGCATACTCTTCCACCATATGGAAAGGTACATAGGTAACAGCATTGAATAGTGGAGATGAACCGAAGCTGCTGTAGCTGACGGCTTGCCAACCGACTGTCGTGCTTTCTAAGTTGTATTAAGTGTTTGGCCGAGTTTCTCCTCCGATTTTGTGTGGCGCATCTTGATTTTGTTAATCAACAGTTTTACGGCACCCTCGAATGGCAAATTGATTTTATGAGTAGCTTTTTGTGGCAGAAGTACACTCGAAAGTTTGCCATTGCCTGCCGAGGCGCGATCGTTGTTAGAATAAACTTTTTCTATTTTATATGTTGCTCGAACCAAAGATCGAACCCAAGTCCTACGAAGTGGTATTTTATTTCATGGATTTATTGATTCTCTACGCATATTTCGCTAATTGCGGTGATTAACTTTTTTCTCTTCCAAGCCCACAGTGAATTCGTCAACTCAACGTCACTAGACTACACTCATGACAACAGCCAGCAAAAGAAAATTATGCATAACATTTCTAGACTACATACAGCTACATGCATACAGGGTGATACTAGCCGGATGCAGATCTTTGAAAACAATTATTTTTGATATTCACATTTGTACATACATATGTATGTTTTTATATTTTTTTTCAGAGTTTCCAGTCTTTGGTTGTAAATATCATACAACATATATCTTGATTTCATCGGCAACAGTTAGAACCTTAAGTTCACGATGGATTTGGTAATTTAGGACGTAATATGGCGCATTGACAATAATTTCAAATATTTCAATATTAAAGTTTGCTGCGGTGTCCCTCAAGACTGGTTTTACAATCGTTGAATATAACAGTAGTTTATTGTCGGCTAATAACTAGGAGTGTTGGTTCATAAGAAAATAAAGATTTCTGAGTTTTAGTCCGCGTGCCTCTCGTTTAGTGAATATCGCTGCCTTAATGTAGAAAGGCCCTATCTGACATCGTCGCTGATATACAAAAAGCGGTAACTAACTAAAAATCGAAAATTTACGTTTTAATTGATAATGATGCATTTGATCGCATTATGTGGCCCCAAATCGTTTTATGCAATAAAAGATTTTAGTTAGTTACGGCTTTGTGCATTTCAGCGACGATGTGAGATAGGGCCTTTCTATATTAAGGCAACGATATGTGAGTTTTGCATGTTGACCTTCTTTCGAGGTACATAGCAAGGAATTTGGTTTCATTGCTTTAGCGTATGTCAACATCATTTAAAATTAAGGGTGGAACTTATTCGCCACTCTTTTAGCCAGCGAGCGATATTGTCTAAGTTTTCTTGGAATTTCATTGAAGCCAAATTTGCTAGAACGTCAACTATTAATATATCAGTTTCATCTGCGAAAGTACCAATGTAAACCCTGTTTTACAAAAAGTTTGCGATTTTTATGTAAGTCTGAATAAATATATAATAGATAATTGGAAGTGTGGTTTTAATTCTATAAATTAAAAGTATATGTATAATATTTGATTGGGATAGTGGTTTTGGTTTTATAGAGTAGTCCTTCGTGCCAGACGCGGTCAGAAGCTTGCGAAATATCGATCAACGCTTCAGCGCAGTATTTTTTTTTTATTGTTCGAAGGCGGAGTGAATTTTTTCAACAAGTCTTTGAACTTGTTCAATTGTACTGTGACCTTTTCTGAAGCCAAGTTGGCTTCTTCTATGATTGGAAGTAGACTTTTAAGCAAAAGATCTGCCGTCTCCTTGGAGACAATGGGTAGTAAACTAATTGGTATGTATGATTTAACTTTATCTGCTCTGTTTGAGTATCAATTTTATTTGTGAAAATTTTCACTGGGGCGTTATAAAGGCTGTGCGAGGACTGCACTAAATATATGAGTCAGAAAAGTAAAGCACTCCTTTGGTAATTGCTGAAGTAAACTGCTTGTAACAAGGTCATATCAAGTGGCTTTTTGGGTTTAATTTTCGAATAACTGTAGCCTTAATGAATTTATGTTTGGCCACAAGGACAAATAGGGCAACGAGGAAGCTGATAAGCTAGCTAGATACAGATATCTAACCACAGTCCACAATACTAATTTGAGATTTATTATAGGACTGCTAATAGGATTAGCGCAGACGACTCCTACCGCTACTGCGACAGGGTACCAGAAACCTTACGGCATGTCTCCTTAGAGTGTGATGCGTAGCGAGTTAAAGGCTAACACACCTGCGAAACTGTGACCGGAGGCTGCAGACATTCGCCCTGTCCAGCCCTCGAAACTGCTCGGCTTCATCAGAGTACTAGGGCTAGACGGGGTGTTGTGATGAGCTCTGAAGGCACAATAGATCTCAGGTCGCAGTGCACATCCTCTAACAAATCTTTCTATTCTACTTTTTTTAGATAGCGTAAAAATCTATGTATCTGTATAAGAATTCAATTCCAGGGTGAACTTGTTCAATCGTTTTTTGCCCGCAGGATATCGAGTTAGCAGCCACCTTTTTCTTGCAAGCCGTGTTTCTGTTAATTTTTCTTTTACATGAAATGATATTTTTGAGGTTGTTCGGTAATCCAGAGGAGGAGTTGAGCTCCAAGCAGCTTGTTGCACACAACTGTTGAAGTGGTCAATAGCTGAACCTCCATCAGTTTCAGGACCGATTTGATGTCAAGAGTCGAAGAAACGATGCTTCGACAGAATTTCCAATCTGTCTTCCAATTATGGAGAGTGCATTGAGTGGACAATGAAAAAACTACTATTGAGTTCTGCTAAAACGGGTGAGTGGTCTGAAGATAAGTCGAAGCAAGAGCTGCAAATAATTACCTTGGACCACACAAAAATCAATTAGGGCGGAAGTTTTATTTTAATGTGTGGGTCAACTTGTGGATGATCCAGAGGATTGAGTATGCGGCGTAGAGCTGCCGTCTTTTAGAACTAATAAGGCTGGATCTGCAAAAGGTATTTTTCGCGTTATTATCGTCGGCAATAAATCTGTTACCGAAAATTTCGAAAAGCTTTTCATATTCCTCCTCGCAGGTTCTGTGTGGGCTATATATTACGGACAATGTTAATGGCCCTTTTCGATCTTCAACAATGATAATTATGGCTTGTAAATATTCAGCGCGGTACAAGTTTTCTATGCAATGCTTTATAGACCTTTGGTAATACAGGCTTTGGCAAATTTAGTCAAGGACCGCTACTAAGTTGAACAACGCGTAAACTTGATCAAAACCTTGATGCCGATATTTCAAAAAAAAAAGCCATCAACATGAGCAATTAGGCACATCCTCACCTAAACGGATAAGTTAACAAGCAAAACTGCACCCAGGTGTGATTTCTGGACTGGCAAAGTCATCGGGCCGGTACTTTTTGAAAATGATGCCGGTAACGCTGTTAAAGTGAACGGACGTTATCGTGCCAAGACAACAAACTTTTTATGGCCTGAATCAGCCTGACGTAGACTTGGACAATATGTAGTTTCAACCGGACGATGTCACTTGCCATACAGCGCATGAAACAATGGCCCTACTGCCAGAATCTGCGGTCTTATTGAATCACCCTATGCATATTATTACATATTCAGGTGCACACATACTGGTACGTACTTATGTATGTGGGCGCATATTTACCAGCGCGTGAACTTTGTTGTTGCGAGGCAGCACGTGGGGCAGCCACTGCAGCGTTAAAGAAGAAAAATTCAAACATGAATGTTAGCACAAAAAATAAAACAACTAAACAACTGGAAATACGTTGCCGCTCTCTGCTCCACGTATGTTTGCATGTAACTGTGTGGGTGGAGTGCACGCATGTGCGCTGTTCCACTACTTTGTGCTTTCAAGGCGCTCCTCATCCGTAATTTCAATTTTTTTTCCTCTTGGCTGTTCGGATTTTTTTTTTGCCTGCATCTGCCATTTTGTATTGCGCGTGAACTTTGTCGTTTTTATCAGTCGCGCAAAAAGTTTCTAACTATTTCAACTATGATGGCATGCAGTTGCTGTAGTAAGTATACATATATACAGTGACTCAAAAAGGTGACCACGTGTTGATGTTTTTTTTTAATATTTATGTTTTTTCGAGTTTTTTTTTTTGTTATTTTTCTATAAAAATATTGTAAACCACAGTTTCGGACGTTATAAAATATTTAGGAAAATTTAACAAAATGTTATCAAAATTTCAACTTTTAAACCTAAATCTTAAGTGATGTAATGTGGAACGATTTTCCATATAAGCATGAATTTCTTATGAAATAAAATGCGGGCGACCGTTCTTAACCGGATTTCAAAAAAAATATCAACGCCAGTTTTCGTTAATTGCACTTGTTATATAAAAAAAAATCCCAAAAGCTGTCCCCAAAAGCAAAAATAATAATTAAGAAAAGCGGTTTGAAACTTGCGCTTCATTGGACTAAAGTTTCATGGGCTATAAACTGTTTACCAAAAAATTTTCTAAATATTTAAATAAAAGGTTGACATTTTGTTGAAAATTTGCTGAATTTTCCTTAATCTTTCATAGAGGTTGAAAGTATGATTTTTTTTATAGAAAGATAACAAAAAAATTTGGTTCGAAAAACTTTACGAATGTTTGAAAAAATCAACAAGGGATCAGTTATTTTAGTCACTGTATATGTGTGGCTGTAGCTAGTTACGGGCGCTTTGTTGCAGTTGGGTAACTAACTACTTAGATGAATGGTGGAAGAAGTAAGTAGTCTTATATGCAATAGTAAGAGGTATGTGTTTGTGTGTGTTAATGCGCTTGAGTGTATGCGCATTCAATAAAAGGCACTTCAAGCTAAAGTGAAACAGCTGTGCGCTATCACGGCTAAACTCTATGAGTTGCCGCTTGACTTTCGCTTCGCTTTTTTTTTTAAACGCATTTCACTTTTTTGCTTATTTACAATTTCGCAATTTGCACTTCATAACCTCGAATATGCTAGAAGNCTTTCGCTTCGCTTTTTTTTTTTAACGCATTTCACTTTTTTGCTTATTTACAATTTCGCAATTTGCACTTCATAACCTCGAATATGCTAGGAGTTTGTATCTAACGCCGCTTACGGCATGCAGCTACCGCAAAGTGTGCGAATAGTGTTACTTCAGCATGCATTTTGGCCAGTGGCGGTATGCCATTTGAAATACCATTGATACTGCACTTCGCCTCTTTGCCATTCGTGATGTTTTTGTGGTTTTGTCTCCGAATCGCCGAAATTTTTATTTCACTTTATTTCTTGTGCTTATATTATACACGCATACACACCCATTTTTATGCATATATGTATATTGAATGGTGACCTGTTTCCCAATTTTATTTTATTGCATACATACATATAACGCACTTACATACATACATTCCAATAAATGATGCAAAAAACGTGAAGGTGACTGTGGTCAGCGGTTAGTGGTTTGATCTCCGATAGGTTTACTCATTCGTAATTGCAGTTGTCATTCGATGATTGCTGCATTGCAATTGTATGCGTTGGTATTCAGCGCTGTTGTAAGTGAAAACCTTGCAGGGATATGTTTGCATGTATGTATGTGGTTACATACTACAAACTTCCGTCATTGTGTACATATATTATTTTCCAAAAAATTCAAAAACCATCAGAAAATACTGTAAACAAATTTAAAGTATTAGATAAGCAGTAAACGCTAGATGGTTTGAACTCGGTGCGTGTTTTGAGAACTCCTTTCTGTCAGCAGAACGCTCGCAAATAACACATTGAAGTCCTCTACAGATAAGCCGCCAATCAAGCTGGCCACAATGAATAGAATCTTACGAAGCCTCAAAGATTCCCAACATTACAGAACAAGAAGTGATAGGTACGCTGTTGTTGTTGTAACAGCATATAAATTACCCAAAGTGTTGTTGGGGAATGATGCTGGAGGGACCAGATAAGAATATGGGTCGTTTTAATTACAACAACCAGCTGCCAAACTAAACGGAATATAGGCAAAGAATTAACAGATTTATGATTTTTTTCTGAAACCAGGTAGTACTCGCGAGCAACCATCACCAAAAAGAACTTCTTGTGTGTTTTATATTTCTACTTCCTAAGAGATTTTGGTTGAGTCCAATATAGCACGTCAGTCCTCTCTCTTCTCTACCAACTGAAACCAGTTTTATAAGCTAAGTGAAGCGGGCAGATGCTCCACCTTTATTTTCCAGTTGTCTGCTCAGTCCAAAGTAGCACTTGTTGGCAAGAGTGATTCTCCGTTGGATTTCGAGGCTGATATTATTATTGCTCTTAATCCTGGTTCCTAAATAAATGATCGACTTTGTTGCTGTATCCAACTGACGTCAGTAATTGAACGCTCTTCTTAAACAAATGGTACCAGAGTAAATAAGTTCTACAGCTGTTACTAAGTATTTGCTCTAGTAGATATCTTTTATCAAACGCCTGGGCAAAAAATTAGCATCGCGAGGGACGACGTGCGAGTCAGATAGTGGTGCATCGATTTCCACTAGTTCCAGTATTAGGGTAGAGAAATGTTTCCTTTATAATTTAAGTCGGTTTTTGACATATGGGATTTCACTTACTTTCTCAGAAAATTTTTTATTTTTCGAATATTTGAACTTTGGTTAAAAGAACCGATTGAATTTAAGTAGGAGAATTTACTTATAATTTTTCATTAGTGAATTAAAGAAAAAATTTCAATGTTTGGAAATACATAGATACATAAAAGGAGTACCCTTGTATAGGCAGATGCATTTGCTAAAGATTGTACCTCATTCCTTTTTAAAGTAATATGCTCTTTCACGTTTGTAATTGTTATTATTCTTTTTTGGAGTTCTAGTTTCAATTTGTTCTATGTTTTTTTTGTCGGTTTTCACTCCTATTCCAACGATTTTCTTTTTCACCGTGAGAGATTAAATCTTACACACACAAAAATTAATATATTCTCGAAAATATGGGCAAAATATAGTAAAACGATGTTTTTAATTTTTCACTCTGGCGTAAGGATTTTTTAAGGAAAATTTCAATTCCCAAAATTCAAATTTTCAGTGCGATGTAGAATAACAATGTGCGTATCAAATAAAATAGAGAAAATTCTGCAGAATTGAAAAATGGGTATGGAAAATTTCCTTTTAAAATTTTATCCTTGAATATCCTTGAACATTTTCAATATTTATTTTTGAAAAAATTAAATATTAAGCATTAAAATACACGTGATCACATCCTCGAATTTCGTCCTCATAATTTTGTTAACTTAAATATATAAAATTAATTAAAAGCGCATTTTCAATACTTATTCGTCCTTTAATGTTTTTCAATTCTACAGAATCTATCATTTAGTACCCATATTTTTATTGTATATTCCGCTGATTTTTTTAAATAAATTTTTTGAATTAATTATATCTTTAAAATTTTAAAGTCCTTAAAAAAATCCTGACGTCAAAGTGAAAAACTAAAAACGCAGCTTTACTATATTGTGCACATGGTTTCGTGAGTATATTGATTGTTTCGTGTGTTTTGACTTTTTTTGGTTTTGTCGCACGGTGTTATAATGGCAATGACTTTATTGCCCTCTGGTTTTTACACACAATCGAATTTTTATCGGCTTTCTTTGCGGTCTCTTATTCCTGTAATTCATTAGCCATGCACAATTTCCTACATTTTAATTCATCTGCACTTTTTTTAAATTTCAATAAAACTGCAATATCAACAATACTTAATTGTTTGTTGGATAACAATACGCTGGCGTTATGTAATTATGGTCGTGTGTTGCAATCGGGTGTATTTTTTCTGAGTATTCTTTTTTCATTTTCAATTATTCATAAATTCCTTTTTTTGATTGCCTTATGCATATCAATTTAAAGCAAATAACTGGCACAGTTTGCTGAAATTGCAATCACAAATATGTTTACATGCATATGCACTTACATTCGTAGACAGTTCTACTTGCTCACTTAAATAAGTGAACAAAATGAAGCTGCAATAATTGCACATAACTACTTATTTTCACTCTTAACTTCTCTCATAAAGCCAATTTATTATTATTTAATTCACATAAATGTTTATAACTTTTCTGTCAATCCACTTCATAATAAACCACACTTTATCAACATTTAAGATTTTAATTGCTTAAAAGGTTTTAAGGAAATGGAAAATTTACTTTAGTGCTCCTGTTGGTTTATACAAGTTTACGTATGCGTCTTAAATAACAAAATTACCGGTGCTAATTTGAAATTTTTGATGGAGGTCCACTACTTGACATCAAAATCCAAATTATGTTTTAGCGAAAGAAATTGTTAAAAAGTTAGTGGTGGTAAATGGCATTGTAGAAAAATAAATCTAATTAATAGCACGATTCAACTCAGTTTGACGCACCAAGAGCAGCAAAAGGAGTTTATCTTCAATGTGTGAAAAATATTATACGAATTTATTTATTTAAGGCGGCCGCTGTGGTGTAGTGGTTAGCAGTACGCGCTAACATTCCGCAAGCCCAGTTCAACCTAACTGTATCTTTTGCGGTTTTTGTTGACTATTTCCCGGATTCGCCCATATTTATTTATTTGATTTGATTTGTTTAAAAATAACAGGACAAAGTAATTAAAAACTAAATTTTTTAAGGCAAGCTTTTATTAGTGGTTATTAAAACGAAAAAAAATCAATCCTCGTAGCATCTAACGGCTAAATTATTTCTTATCAAATTATTTCTGTCCTTTTAAGTAATATACGTTCTAAATATTAACCAAATCGGACTCTTGTATCACCTAACAGGCAAAAGTTGTTTCATACATACATACACATTTTGAACATGAGCTATATCGGACCTCGAAAATTGCCCCACCTAGTGGATCAATTCACCTTTCATATTGCATTGTCATCGAGTTCTGAGCTAAGTTTAAACTCTCTAGCTTATCGGGAAGTTGTTTAAAATTTGATTTCAAGGTTTGATTACACACAGGTGAAACTTAATAAAAGCGTTCAAAGTGCCTTGAAAGTACTAGGAGCACACCAGAAATTGACTAGTATTTCGATAGGAAATTTTTTTAAAAACCTTTCTCACACTTTTATCAAAATTGCATCAAGAAATTGTTTACATACTTAAATTGAATTATGTCCATCTGCCATACATTGTGCCCGAATCAAATTTGAAAGAGAATGGCGGAAATTCACTCGAAAATACTTACATTGTAAGCCGTGCCCCCTCCTCCCCTCCCCACTCCTTTAGAACATCAAAACTGTTGCATCTAGTTACACTTTTGTTAAAGTGAGGTTTTTTCTGCGATCATCCTTTTACTAGTTAATGACCAATAAAATTGATAAATATTTAGGCACTCACGCATTCGAGCCAACATTTGTCCCATTCGGTTGTCATGCGATGCGGAGCCACATCATGTGCAGCGTTAACATTACGCCCGAGCTGTCTTTTGATAGCATACATGCAAAACAATACCCAAATGTACAATAATTAAGTATGAACAGCTGATGAAAGCCACATTAATTAGTGTCGGAAAAGCGAATATTCGAATTTCCTGACACTCAAAATCGGATGTAAGCGGGCATCAAAAGGTTGAGAGCATTGGTGTAGTGAAAACATCGAAGGCCCATCGAATTTAGTTGCGCACCTACATTGATAGTTACTACAAACGCATGCATAAACGCAATAAAAAACATAAATACCAGCGAGTAATAGTAGCAGCAAAGGATGTGCGCTTAATGAGTCTCATTACGGCGTTTTCATTCGTTGTCAACGAGGCAGTTAGCTAGCTAACCGCAACAATCCCCGCAGTGATGTCATCAAACTGCCGATTTCACAGTGTGATAATTTCGATTAAACTCGTATAGATTGTTGGCGACAACGTAAATGCAGTTTCACTAACCAACAGCTGGGAATGTGGGTTCGTATGCACTCATTTTTGTATATGCATATACTTTTGTCAGGCACGTAGCCAGGAGGGGATACCCCCGAAATTTCACAAATTCCAACATACAAGTTTTCTCTTCAGAAAATAAATTGCAAAAATGGTGATTTCACCGCAAATGGTTAACAAAGGGAGGATTTGATTGTCTTGCGTACTTGAAGAGTTTTGATAAGGTGTCTGCACGTTCTGCGGTTTATTCTTCCCTGAAGGCAAACGAAAAGGAGTTCATCAAAATCCACGAAAATTAGCGACTGTTGGGTTTCGATATTAGAGTATCACAAAAATTGTGTCATGATAGCCACTTAATTTATACAAGTTGCTTTTGGCAAACAAGATTAAGACAATATAATACTTCAGCCCAGATATTGCCAAAATTGGACAACGGCCACACCCACCATATCAAAATACTAATAAAAATTATAGCTCCACAACACATGAGTATATTTTGCCAAAATTTTTTACACATTTTTAAAAGACTTAGAGCGTGGCGACGAACAACTGTTACCCCGGTTTTTTTGAAGTGAAACTTCTTAATCGAGTTCGGAGATGGTTGCGTTAAATATTTAACACCAAGCCATAAACTCTGTATCGTTCGTTCGATTTTTAAAAATGAGGTGTCACATGAAAGGCCTTGTCCTTCGGGTGTACACCATAGCCTTAGTTCCATGAAAGGAGTTTCCACATGTTAGAAAATCGAATTCAAAATTTCCCTGCCGCAGAGGGTTGCGTTAAATATTTAACACCATGTCATAAAATCTGTATCGTTCGTACGATTTTCAAAAATGAGGTGTCACATGAAAGGGCTTGACCTGCAGATGTGCAGTATGGTTTTAGTCTTTTAAAGGGTTGCCATATATACGAAAATCAAATTCAAATTATTTATTAAGTTAATCGAATTATCCCATTATGGGTATCAAAAGAAATGGTTTTGAATAAGTTGTATTTTCTAGCTAAATGTAGTAGGGTTGCCACCTGTTTCAGAAGTAAAATTTAGTTAAATTATACAAAAGTCTTACGCTTAAAATACTATACAGTACAGAAAGAGCTTACAGAAACACAATTAAAATATTTTTGAGGTGCCTGAAGAGGGTGGTCACCTGTTTAAAAAGTTAAACTCAAATTATTGAAGCAAATCCTAATATTATAGCTCCGTTATGTTTGCGATAAATATTTAACGCCACGGTACAGGTAGCATATGACGGGTATAGAAAACGAATAGCTGCGTTAAACGCCAATTGGGCGGGAAAAGACTAATGCAAAGACAAGAATATAATCAAAAACAAATATAAAGATAAGATGAAGATGAAGATGAAGATAAAGATGAAGATGAAGATGAAGATGAAGATAGTAGATGATTATATGTATATTAGAAAATAAGTACATGTGTATGTATATCGCACATTTCTTTCTTTCTGGAATATCCTCTATTAAGTTTCACTTCTTCCGCGCGTAGGGACTACACGCACTGAGTTTTTTTTTTTTTAAATCGAAGGGTATTTTATTATTAATTTTGTTTATATTTTACTTTAATTTTAATAATTATTTCTCACATTTAAATCAGGGCCGAAAATAACAGTTTTTTTTAACAGTTAATCTTGGCCAAATATCTGCTAAGGCCGAAATAAAAGTCCTTTCCTAAAATAAAACGCTTATCCAAACTAAGCAAGTTTGGTACTAAATGAAAAAGGACTAAAGTAGCTTATAAACAGAAATAACGAACGAAGGTTACCACCTTCATTTATATCATTTTTATAATAATTTTATATAAAGGAAATTTATATACCTGACCCAGAGATGTTAAATTTCCATTACGATTAGTAATGGACGTGGCTATATTAAAACCAAAGGTCATAAATTTAGACTTAATTGTGGATTTCGCCAGAATATCTATATGGATTGAAAAAGTTGTGGAGCGAGTGTTGTTAACGAAGCGATATTCTGTCGAAATCCGCAATAAAAACGCGTTTTGTTAACTTTAGTCCTGCAATTGCCACGCACATTTCTAGGTGCTTGTCGCCTTACAGAAAAATCTACTGTTTGCAAAAACTCGATGTTTAACACCTTACTAAATATATCTCATCATAAGTTTTCGAAAATAAATTACAAAAAATTGTTGACTCTCACAAAATACACCATCTCGTCATAAAGAAAAATATTTAAAAAATGGTTTTTTTAACCACGTTTTTTGTAGAGAACTAAACAAGGATTACGATAGTATAATTTTGAATCTCTAATTTACTGGTCTTCACTATGCATATCAACTTCTAAAAGTTAAGCTGTTAATAGCTTAGTTAGCTTTAGGACAATCTTGGCCATCTTATATATAGAAATGTTAAGTCCGTTTTTTTTTAACTTTAAAACGACGTTAAGATGAAGTCTCTACGATGAGCAGAACCCGAGATACAACGATTTGGAGAAGTACATGATTAGTCGGAATCACGAAAAAATGCAACCTTTGACAGATCATATCTCCGAGAAAAAAAATTTCTTCGCATACGTCCTAGCTTATTGCATGTATAGATCCCATAAAAAAAAATTTGAAGCGAATCGGAGCCATGACATACTTTTTTTACGAAGTCCGTCCGACTTAAAAAAGAATAGCTCATATATTGTTCACACAACAGCATTAATCACAGAAATTACATTCCCCAGCTTTGTACAATATATAATTCACAAGTTGATATAAAATTAAAAGAAACAAAAAAAATCAATTAATAGTACAATTAAAAAAAATCAAAAACAATTAAAAAAAATCAAATAATTATATTAATCATGCAATTAAAAAGAATCAAAAAAATGGAAAATAATCCAATAATTATATTAATAATATATTTAAATAACTACAAAAATAATTGCACATAATCAAAAAGAATTATGTAATTAAAGTAAATTAATTAATGAATTGAACTTTTTTTGAAATTAATGAATTATTAATCAATAAAAGGTGCAAATAATCGTATTTAATCACACTATGCGACAGTCAAAATCGGGATGGGATGAAACCAACGGGAAATGTTATATCGGTCGCTGGGTCACGTCTAGGAATCGAGATATATATATAACTATCATATAGGGGAAATTGTCACCTTTGGTGGTCTTTTTTTGACATAACTCGAGAACCACTAGTCC
>NW_016160555.1:42481-46067 GCF_001687245.7 Rhagoletis zephyria | reverse complement strand
GGTTCTCGAGTTATGTCAAAAAAAGACCACCAAAGGTGACAATTTCCCCTATATGATAGTTATATATATATCTCAAGGCTCCAAGGGTCACACTTCTATCTGCTGTAGAATATTTCGGGGTTATAATATTTAATCCGTGCATCGACGTTTTAATACAAAATTTGACTGAGAGATTTTTCCAAAGCAAGATATTCTACCCACGTGTAATTTGCTTTTACCTAGTTCCGCTGCCAACAATAAACAGGACGGATGGGAAAAGTTAGCTTCATAGATTGATGATCAAATGCCATTGTCAGTGATTAAAGCAGAATATCTACTATCGTGTAAAAGAATATCAAGGTGTAAACCTTGCCCCAAAGTCTTAGAATTGTTGTAGTACTGCAATGGAACATACATACTCTTATTTTCGCACAAGTCTAAAGCGCGGCTCCTGAAGAAACAAAAGTGCCTATTCAAGTGAATCGGGGTGTATAAGTAAGCGAACTTTTTGCGATATCATTCAGGATGCTATTTTTTCATCCAGAAAATCTTATAATTATATGTACTGCATATAATTTGTGAGATACTTCATTTGCTTTTTGCTGTTAAGCTCCTCCCGCAAAAAGTTCCTGGCTACGGGTCTGGCATACATACATATTAGAGGTCTGCATCGGAAGATATTTGGCTTCATATTGAAGTTCTCTAGCGAATACGCTTCCTTCTCTTCCTCTCACTGAGTGCGCGGATAGTGAAGAGAAGTATAGTTGCTAAGCGTCGAGTAAAAAGAGAGGAACATACTAGAGGAGTACTACGTTGTGAAACTTCCGCAAGTAAAAGGTTCCTTCATGTGAAGTTTTCAAGTATTTTAGGAAGATTTCGTTTGAGAGCATAATTTATATACATAAAAGAAATATGATATGTCTCGAGTACATAAAATATATTTTCGTATATTTCTATACGCTTTTTATATATATACATGTATATATGTACATTAGGCTGGGTCGATTTTGTATGGGGGAAAATAAAATGCATTTGACCGTATCGTAATAGTAATATTATGATGTCTTATGTCGAAGCCAATTGTTATTGGCCACGAAAGATTAATTTAAAACGTATCTTTAGCCCGCGCAATTGAATCAAAATGTATGAATTTTGAAAATGAAACTTTGGCTTGTAATATCTATGGAATGCGTCAGTTGTTATAAACAGGACGATATATCAAATTAAGGGCTATTAAATTTGGTATCTCACGTTCATTTATCATTTTTCAATAAGTCTCCAAGTTTTTAAGATATTAAAATAAAACTTACAAAACCTATAATTTTCCCTTATGAATTTTCAATTCTTCATTACTTCAGCAACCAAGTGAAAAATACAAAAAAGTGAGACGCGATTTATTTCAAACGTTTTAATGTTTTCGGATGTTTATATAATATTAAAAGGACCATGGGCTTGGTCACGCCGATTTGGTCAGTTTTCAAGATCGTGGTGAATGAAGGTATTGTCAAAGTTTATGAATCGTTTGATAAGTTAATAGTAGTTTCAAGCATATAAGTATTTACAAACATTAACATAATACAATTAGGGTGAGAAACGCACACTTTAAGTCCATTTATGTTGTCTTGAAAATTGGTGCGGAATGGTTTCATTAGTCACCGAAGAAGCACATTTTTCGCGGTTTCTAAATTTGCCGTTATATGAAGGTAGGGGAGGGGCAATAAGTGTTTATTTAGAAAAAAAGCTTAAGTTTTTCTATATAACTTTAATAAATGTTACTCGATCGGTACGTAATAATTACCAAATTGAAGGCGAGACTTACTGTTACTGATTTATGATAATANTAAATGTTACTCGATCGGTACGTAATAATTTCCAAATTGAAGGCGAGACTTACTGTTACTGATTTATGATAATAATATGATGAAACTCGTTCAGTTTATAAACAAATTATTAAAAAAAAAACAAAAAATTTAAAAAAAAAATGTAATTTTCCTACATTTACAATTTTTGTATGGTATACATAAACATATGTAAACTAATAAGTGTTTCTAGAAGTTGTGCCTGTTCAGTGTTTCCATACTCATTTGCATAAACAAAAATTGTTAGTTAAAACTAAGTCCTTCTATGTATGACCTGTTCTTCTGAAAACGGGTAGGTAATGACTTGCAATAGGGCCTGTTTCATATAAAAAGTAATTCAGGAAATTATGGAGACGATTAAGGCCCTCCACATTCCAGAGTTGGCCTTCGACAATTACTTTTTAATTATTTTTTCTACTGGGAATGCTTACGAATATTATTTATTCAACACACGTACACAGGTAATTAAACTAATGTGTGTATAACGAGTGCAACAGTCGTAGCAACAACTGAAACATGAAATTAATTTGTGTTATTGATGATGCGCCTTGTTAGTGTTCAACCAAATTGCAGTGGCGTGTAGTCATGTACGTAAGAGCACATGTTTATGTTGTACATTGAATATTACATATATATATATATGTATATATATATTCACCATTCCAGCTCTTAATTCATACACATATTTACATGCGCAGGGATGTAATTATACATATATTTACATATGTATGTATATATAACTAAGGTGATCCGCTTAGGATTTTTAGTCCTTTTATAACGAGCTTTCTTTGTTTATCAGCTTAGTTGCATGAAACGTCTTTTACTTTAATAAGGAAACTATTACTTTCAAGAGATGGGTTGCGCCAAAAGAAAACAACAATAATTTTTTTACATTTTAATCGTTTGACGCTGCTAACTTCAGTGAGTTCTTAAACCGAATAAGTCACAGTGCCCTCGCTGCAGCTCCCTACCGGTCAGTCCAGATCCAACGCTCCTCGCGGGTTGATTACTACAAGGAGGAAGTGAGAACAGCAGTAGGAAGTGGCAACAATCCCCTAGCGGCTGAAATTCATAAAAACACCAAGGGGCTGTAGGTTTGTACAAGATTGTGGTTTCAAAATTCTATAAAGAATTCGTAACAGCTTCTCAAAAGGGTAACAAACCACTCTTACCAACCAACAAACATTACGGCTCTCTGAGGTAGGAATATAATTGCACTGATTAAGGTGCTGGACCATATATGTTATACCTCTACATTCCGAAATCGAAGCGAGACAGTCTAGTACGGTTTTTATGTAGGTTTTGTGTACATGTTTATTTATAAACGAATGGGTTCCTTTTCTCTTGTACTCGTTTATTGATATATCTGTACTGAAGTGTTTTAGAACGGTACTAGCTCCTGTAGTCAAATGTACAAGTTTTAAACTACCTCACAACTAGTATGAACCGCATGCCTAACTAGTCAGCCAACTATCTCTTTCCATGCACTCAACTGGCATTTTTAACATGGGTATGTCCTACGAGATGGCAATTGTCAGATTTAGATCAGAAATATACCAGTCTCATACTAGTTCAAAATAGACAGAAAAATGCTAGTCCAACTATGGACCAAAACCACTACTCTGGGAGTCAAAAAATTAAATAAATTCATGAATATACAATAAAAAACTTTTGATTAATGCACTTTAATAATTACATATTTTTATTTAGCAGCATTAGATTTGCCAATAATTAGTGTTACATTTTTT
>NW_016160555.1:39963-42456 GCF_001687245.7 Rhagoletis zephyria | reverse complement strand
TTCTCAGCCAAACTGCACTTCTCACATTCAATCGAAAAATAGGAACACATTTTTGCGGTACCTAAAAAAAAGGAACCAAAAGTAGAGAACATCAGAATACGTGTTCCGCTATGCCATATACTTAAGTATCAAGCAACCTGAATGTAGTATTTGCAAACTTCAGATGGGAAGGTCAAACTGCACGTGAAGTCTTATGTTCTCTTTATGGGTTTGGATTCTACTTATAACACGCGAAGACATTTTTTTGAATGTGATCAGGTTGCATTCGTTCGATTTCAAAAAATGGGGTGTGATTTTAAAGCGCTTGGCCTGTAGAGGTGTACTAAGGTTTAATTTTTTCTTAGTTTTGTCACCTGTTAAAAATTTGAATTCAAATTATACTATTATAAATACTATAAATTGGCTTGAAAAGGCTTCATTTCTAATAAATATGTAGGAGTGTTGCCACTCGTTTAACGTGAAATTCAACTAAAATTAAGGGAGTTCGGTAAATGAAATACATACATATTTATGTATTAAAATATGGTTGTTCGAATACGTTAAGCTATTTTTTGTGAAGGAGATCAGATCTGCACAGTTCTTTCGAACTTAGAAAATTAGAAATTGGTATCGATAACGAAACCTATACAAATATCGATTACATAATCGATGACTAATTCGTTAAAAATTTAGATAGCAAAGTCGATAATAATATTGTAGCAAAATAGATTAGAAAATCGATAAAAATATCGATAAAAAAATCGACAAAAATATCGATAACAATATAAATATACAGTCGATATGAAAATCGATAACAAAATCGATAAAAATATCGATAAAAATTTCGATAACGACCCCGATAAAAATATCGATAAGTCCCAAGAATCCCGAAAATCTATATTGTATTGGCAACAATATTAAAAATATTACCTCTTGATAAAAGTGCACTGAAATGCCTTTCGTTCGATAAAATCGTTGCAAAATTTTACGCCACTTAAATATTTTATTCACTTTATTTTCCCACAGATGGCAACCATATGTAAAAATTTTCATTTTCTCCCGAAAGCGGTAAAGCTGACCTTCAAAATTGTGTTTCAATATTTAAATTTCATGTAGTATGAGGGTAGAACACATAAAAATACCTTAAAGAAACTCATATGTATGCATATATGTACATTCGCGCGGGTCGAAAATCTAATTTTTCTCAAATCCCTTGGTAATAGTGAAAATATATTGTATCATGAAGTGAACAACAAGCCTGCAAAATATTAGTCTTTTATTTTAATTGTAAGAGCCCGCGCATCGACCGCCAAGTGACCAACAGCACACTAGTCGAATAAGACCAATTCTTGTTAAAAATTCTGGGTTCAGCAAAAAGGTTTGGTGCATATTTTTAGATAATGAATCCGTTAACGCAAAAGATAAAGTCAAATATCATTTCTCGCAGCCCTTAAGCTTATGTTTAATCTCAAAGGTATCTGTTTTCAATAAAATTTTAATTGTTCTCTTGATAATTGCCCTGGTCTATAGTCGAACGATGTAAAGAACAGCTTTAATATTGCTGGCATTCATTTAGGTCGCTGTCTCCAAATATTCTAGTCTTGTTTTAATATTAGCTATAGTTTGCGAATTTTTGCAAATTTAGGAACAATTTCGGTAGCTCTAATAGAAAAGCCATTATTTTCCATCATCGAGGAAAAATGTTTTTTTTTCATTTAAATACGGTTTTGCTCTGAACTTCACATATGATTTTTCGTAGTTGAAAAAACAAACCAATAACCAAAAAGGAAAAATTATACGCTGGGTCTAACGGTATTCCAAACCGGGCACTCCTGAAAGCTTTCAAATGTATATATAGTTTAAAAGTAAAGACTTTTCAAAAACCTTTTGATTGATAGCCAAATTGTAATAATTAATTTAACAGATTAAATAATTTGAAGTTAATTTAATTTTTAAACAAAAATACTCTAAAAGCTCAAACAAAAGATTTGTTATTTTTTCTTTGGACACCCACATTTCAATACATATTAGTTTCATTTAATTTGTGTTTGATTAAATTAAATTTGAGTTTTCACTCTACCGATTATTTCTCTAATGGTAGAGAATATACAGTCAGTCAATAAAGTTTAGGTACAGCGGATTTTTTGCAATACGGCCAACTATTTTTTAAATATTTTATTTTTCGATATTTTTTTATAAAAATATGGTTGATTCTACAACAAAAAACCCCAAAATCAAACCTTGTGCAAGGTTAAAGAAATTTCTGCAAAATCTCATTCAAATATTGCACTTTTTATTTACGCTCTCTAGAAAAAAGTTCAGTATGCAGTTTTTTAGCCCAGTCAATTTTAGTATGACAAAGTGCAAGTTTGAGGTAGGTAGGACTTACCATTGATTTTTATACCCGAGCGCACTTGTGCACAAGGGTATATTAATTTTGTTCACATAACGGTTGTTTGTAACAGCCAAAACGAATCGAGATAGATATAGACAAATGTATACATAAATGATCAG
>NW_016160555.1:13131-39503 GCF_001687245.7 Rhagoletis zephyria | reverse complement strand
GGCCGCTTTTCATATAACGGTAAATTTCATAAATGCTTGAAACTGCAATATTTCGAAATTTAAGGACGCTAATTTACTCAACATTGATACACCCCGGCTTACCATCTAGCGGTAGGTTTCGGAAAGGTGAAAAAACATATATTTAATACTTGCGCCGGGTATTTAATGTTCGGCTCCGCCCGAACTTAGACTTTCTTACTTGTTAGGATTTATTTTTTTTTTTGAAGGTGTCGCTCATTTTCTCCATATAAAATAGTGTTTGATAATTTGTATAGATTTTGTGATGCCAAAAATACTAAGTGTTTTTGTACGTGGTATTTCGTTAGGAAAAAGCAAATACTTTTGTACTTAGTACCTATTAAGTTTTGTGAAAATAAGAAAATAAATTTACTGAAAGTATATAAATACTATCATGTCGGTATTTAGTGGCATTCAAATTACTTAAGTACATAAGCATATCAGTAGTGCTTGATTATAATCAAATAATTATTTACTACAACATACATAGCTAAATACTTTTCTACGCAGCACTTACTATTAAATAAATACAGTTTTACCCAACACTATTTTATGTTATACTTAATAAGAGCATTTCAATTCACATGCAGGCAATGTTGAAAATTCTGCAAATATTTTTCATAGCATGCGGCAAGTGTTGCAGAGCATTTATTTAAACGAATGAAAAATTATAGTTAAAATACTGCCAACACCATTCTTGCCACAGTTTATGTGTGCGCGTTTCTGCCATCAATGTGCTATTCATTCTCTATTTCCTGTTTATTAATCTATTTTGTATACAAATTTATTTTTTTCACAGCTCGAATGACTCGGATATTGTGGAATTGTAATTTTCACAAAAGAGTAAAGTCAATGAAGATAAAAAAATAAATACTGAAAATTGTAGTTTTCAATTAAACCAACGCATATCTAGTATATATACCTCGCAGCACTGGCTGCAAAAAGGGTGAGCGAAAAAAATATTAATAATGAAAACAAAGCGCAGAAAAGAAAAAAAAACAAATAAACAAACTTGAATGGACAGCAACAAAAACGGAAATATGTATATGTTAATGCATGTCCATACAAACATATACACAATTCCCAAAGCAATAAAAACAGGAGAAAAGGAAATTTAAAAAAAGAAATGGAAATGCATCAAAGTTGTCTGAAAAACGCGTAAAATTCAATGCCAGCGTGGGCTTGGTTGGTGCTCAATTAACTCAAACATTTTTCATCAGTCGTGGCGAAAAATAATAATAAAAAAATAACAAGAAATTTAAAAAACCCTAAATAATATCTATAACGCAAAGTCATAGTGCACAATTTAGTGCAGTGGTTCTCAACATATTTTTCTCGCTCACCATCTATAAACGGAATCCGTATTACTAAACTAAATACAGCCAAATATACGTAATATGTACTTGGACTATACAACGTAAATGCAAAAACAATTATAAAATTTACTAATGCAACATATCATTGAGAATGGTCAGGAATCGGTTTTGATACCCACATCTATTTCGCGCCCAACATAATGGCAATAATTTAGTATTAGTATTGAAAGTGTGTATCAGTCTAAAACCATAGTCATTGCAGAATTTCCATAATTCCTAATACGATGTTTGCATCAGGCGATTTTACAGATAATTCATTGGAATCGATTAGTTGAATCGCCGTTCTCACCACGCGATTGTCCCTTTCAACCAAAATTCGCCTCTTGTAAACACCCTACCAACAGTTTTCCGTTCATCGATCACATAAAATATTTGTCCACCATTCAACATAGAAAATTGTACAAAGAAGAGTTCTTTTTGCTAAATCCCAACTATTTTGGAATAAAAAAACTTGTGCGACCTTTCCATCTATGAGGTAACATTAATTGCATTTGGTTTTGGAAAATAATGGCGCATCTTGGAATACATAAAAAATCCATGATTGAGAACACCAAATTTCATTTCAATATTCTATAGCAAATTTGCATTTGTTGAAGTTTGGCAACATTCGCATTCTATATACTTCTAAAAACTGGACTCAATAATTTTCCAGATAACATTGAGTGTAGACAAGTGAAGTAGCTCCATTAAATTGGCTCATGTTGTCACCCAATTAAACTTGTCTAAAAACTTTTACTTGGGTAACTAGTAGTAATTGTAAAAACAGTTTTCGCTTGCAGCTGAATAGACAGCAGTCACAAAACAACACAAGCTGTAGAAATCCCCCCAGATATGTGAATGCAAGTGATGAGCGGAAAAGGAAGTACAAAAAAAAAAATATGGAAAATGCATCACAAAAGAGACTCCGTTATTTCAAAGGATATCCATATGTATGTAGCACACACAGAACGTTACTTAAGTATTTTTGTATGTATGGGCAAATTGAAAGTATCACTCCCTAACTAGTCGAGTGGGGTAGGGTGAATATTAGAAGCAGACGACAAACAACAGGAAAGGGAAGTGTTGAGTGTATTATGGCGCCAGGCAGTGCTCGTATCCAGCTTACATAAAAGCAAAATTCGAATGCCATACATGTACATATGCACACTAATGTTCAGGCACAGAATTGCATGTATAGTAACATAACCCTGCAGCAAAAAATCAAACAAGTAACAAAATATACCACCTCAAGACACTGTACTTTTACTAGTTCAATTGTGATTAAATTTGTGTCAGTTGCAAAACCTCAGAATATTTCAGGTGCTGTCATTGTCCACTATTTTGCGTCTTATACCAGCACGGAGATGAAGTATGATTTTCATTTGTCAAGAGAGAACTTTACAGCTCAATTTACTAAGCCCATGCCCAATGCCGTCTTCTAAATAAATGAAGTCCGCGAAATTTTAACTGTCCATAGTGACATGTGTACCAAGGAACAGATACGCTGGAAGTTTATTATTACAATTTTTTTTATGATAGGTGGCATTTTGTTTTGTCCTAGCTCATCTCCCTACCCACTTGACTTTAAACATGGAAAAGCTAATTGTACACTCTTATGAACCCAGTTTTTCGGCGGAAATCGTTCTTCAACTTTTATTTTATATATTTTCCAACTTAATATTAAAGAAGTCCAACAATAGAGATTCCCTCTCTCTGAGATATTCTTCGAAATTAACAGCCATATTAGTATCGAGGGTGGACGCTGCAGTGTAGTGATTAGCAATGAACGCTTCTACCCGGAAGGGCCTGGGATCAAGCCCTGATCAAACCAACATCGCAAAGAAATATCGAAAAAAGGTTTTTTCTAAACAGCGGTCGCTCCTCGGAATGGCACACCTCCGAGTGTATTTCTGCCATGAAAAACAGCTACTCATAAAAATACAATCACCGCTCGGAGTCGGCATAAAACTGTAAGTCCCTCCCTTTTTGTAACAACATCAAGGCGCACGCCAAACAATAACATATGTGTAAGCGCGAAATTATTATTTTTATTGTTAGTATCGAGGATGCCAGGTCATAGTGATTTCGCAGACAACTGCGTGCATGACGAACTGACCAGAAGCGGTACCTTAGCGGTAGTCTAGCCAAGAAAAGAAAGAGTGGAAGTTCCCTTGGCTACTTGCGGACCCGCTTGGAAATATGAGCACCGGGTCAATTCCACAAATTCTGTTGGAAAACTAAGGCATGTAGCACTGCGAGGTCGTTCTAGATGAGAGTGGACCGCTCTTAATTGTTATATAGGGGTTCACACAGTGAGACGTCAAACCTCTTCTATCACAGCTGCATGGAGGACAGCGAAGTGAAATAATCTCACACTTCCTCTCAGACTGCCTATATTGCAGCTTAGGTACCTGGGTTCATATTTTCTAAGTTGTTCAGAGGGGCTTTTTGGGAACTACATCTACACCCTGCGAAGCTTCGGGGGGACATCATAGACTGGGGGTTCGGGTTCATCTTTACCACTTTCTTCTACTACTGAACACAGCGGAAAAATGTTCCCTCCATAATTTAAGTACTTTCTGGATATCGGTAACTAGATCATCATATTTTTTCTCACATGAATTTGCTTTAGCCTTGGAATCTTCCATAAACCGCTGAATTTTTGGATACATTTTCAGGCGTTCTTCCTTCCTATCGATCGACATCAAGCTCCTCGCTTTCCATATTTCGGTATCTCTCTTTTTAGGTATTACGGAAAATAAGTTTTTTATGGCTTCCCTCTTTAGCTCCCTGTGAGAAGGTGATATGATCTTCGTTTTTGCTCTGGTGCAGCGTGACATTCCTAGTCGTACCAGTTGGTCTTTCGGTCTCACTTAAATCCAACTACTTTTGCGGCGGGGGTAACTAGTCAACATGAGGTACGGTTCCAGTGCTCTTAGATATCAGGAGCGAGAAAGAATGTGTTGTGATTGCAGCCGTTCAATTTCGAGCCTGGTTGTTTTCTTAGTCGCTCACCGGCGGGTATCTCCATCCAAGTCAATGTTTAGTCCTCGGCTTATATATACGTCCTAAACATTCACAATAAGCATGCCAGCTATTTGATTTCTCATTTTTCAATCGGGAGACAGCCATGTTAGCTGCGTGGGTTCTTTTAGGCTAGAACCTTGTGCCGAAGCCACATTTTGGGCTGCTTCGAAGTCGATAAACCGTCTCGTCGTGGCTGAACCAAACAACTCTTGCTTGCCCACCACTTGCTCCCTCCAAGCATTCACAAATTATGCCTTTGGTCGCTTCGTCCATCTCTTCCATGTGACCGTGAACACAAATGAATAATCTCCTTTAATCTGGATCCTTGACTGCGTATCTCCCTTTCTGTCTCTAAGGCCCTACATATTTCATGCCTTGCCTTGTTCATCGCATTTCTTGAATGGCGGCGCTGTTAGCCGAAGACATTGACTCGGCCGACCAGAGTCAAATACCCCATCAAGGGTCTAGACATTCAAGGTATTTGTCCTCAAGTCGGAGACCTTTAAACGTTTTCCGCTATTGCCATCGAAACAAGCAGTCTCAGTCAAGGTTTTTTTTGTTCTGTTTGATTGAAAGTTTGTTTTGGATGGATGTTCCCAAACTTAGCCCACAACCACAACTTGGGAAAATTTAGACGAAACAAAATTATATAGCGACCCGCTTGCTATACAGCCCGCTGGCAGCTGCATCTCCTGGTGAGCAGACGTCGGCAAACGGCTGGAGAGGATTAAGGTAACTGACTTCCGTATCGTGGTAGTAAGCTTATTTTGAACGAACCAGCTTTGTTGTGGGGTATATACGGAAATGCATACACGTCCAAAAAGATACGAACAAAGTACCACTGTAGTTTGTACCAATACCATCACTCAGCAGCATATCGTGCTTGGGGCTCATGGGTGTCCCAACTATCAAGTGCTAGCTAGCAAAAAAAAAAACACACACACACACACAAATTACACAAGCAACAAAATGCACTGTTGAATCGAATTTCAACCTCTAATTTGGCCGCAACCAAAGTTTAAGCATCAAAAGTGTGAGGCAATGGTGGATGGCAAGGCAAGTACTAAATATTTGTGTGCGTACATACAACCAGTGGTGCCAGATGTGGAAATTTCGCCCCATTTTGGGGATTTCTGAAACCATTTGGGGATAGATTTTTTCGTTTTGGGGATGTGAGGATTTGATGGGGATTTTTATTTGATTTAAAATGTTCATATTGAAATTAAAATACATATATTTTACTGCCTGCCCTTAAAAATTTCTCAAACAAAGATTAACTTTGTAAAAGCATTATTCGGCGCAAATGTCTGCTGTGATTGGCTTTCGCTGAACAAACAATTTTCTCTCACTTCATTACACCAAATTGCAAAGGGGTCGCTGTGATTGGCATTCACCAAATTAACTATGTACATTTATTTCTGATTTCCTTGTGCCAACATTGTCGGTTCATTATTTAGTGTAAAAAGAAATTTACAAAGTGGCAAGCGCACAAAAAACAAACATACTAATTTGAGGAGTTTTAGGACAGTAATGGGAAGAGGGACCTTGGGACAAAGGAATGTTATTAAATAGTCTCCAAAAACTATAAAAAATAAGAAACCGCAATACATAAATCACGAAATGATCACATAAATATGTACACATATAAATCTGTGAAAATTTGTAACCGAAAAGTATTCAAAACTGTAACTAAAATTAACTAACAGAAATAAGAATACATATTTCTTTATTTCATACTGTTTATTATTATTTCATACTTATTTAAATTCGGATTTAGAAGAAAAATGGGGATTTTTTGGGGATAACTGAAACTCGATATGGGGATGCGCTACAATAAAAATCTGGCAACACTGCATACAACATTGGTAGATATGTTTCTAACTGTACAAGTGTAGTATATGCAACACATTTCAGCACATTTTGTATGCTTCTGGTTTTAGATTTTTAAACCGAAATTTCAGAATTAGGATAGAATTCGGTACTCGTTGTTTGCGGATTTTGCAGCGCACTCTGCTATATTTATGTTTCTAGGAAATTTTGTTGTTGTTATTTTTGTTTCGGCGCGTTGGCAAGCGATTGCAGCTAACGTTTTCCGCTGCTTTCGCTTAAACTGTTGACATTTGTCACCTTTTGCTGACAGTATGCAATTACAACTATGGACTGTACATCAGAGCACGGCAACAAAAGCAATAAATATACCAACAACAATTATTGGCGAATCAACAATTTTGAAACAACATACATACATGTGTATGAATACAAATTTATGTACATGGCATGAATGCCTCTTAGTTCACATATTTATGCAAGCACATTAGGATGGCTCACCAAAAAAAGGTGCGGTTTTTTCAACGGCCGTGAACAATTTATTATATTTTTAAGACTGCCGCCAAATTATGTCGGAAAAATATTAAGATTTATGTGGGCTATACCAATTTGTGAATATCTCCAACAATCTCATTATTTTGATTCCGTTAATAACATTTTATGCAGACCTTTTAATAAGCTTAAACTTCTCTATCATCTAAGTTGATTTTTTGGGAAAAATAAATATGTATATTTATAAACTAATTTTATTTAATCGTTATCTTAGTCTTAATCGTGCTCCTCTTAATCGTAAACTTAATCTTAAACTTAATTTTAAACTTAATTGTTATCTTATCTTAATCTGAATTCTAATCTTAATCTCAATTCTATTTTTAATCTCAATCTTAACCTTAGTCCGAATCGTAATCTTAATCTTAAACGTAATATTAATATTAATTTTATTTTAAATCTTAATCCTAATCTCATATGTCTCGAGCTCAATTTTAGTTTAAATTGAAATCTTAGTCTTAATCTTAATCTTTAACTTAATCTTAAGGTTAATCTAAACCTTTATCTCAATTCCCATCCCAATCTTAATCCTTATCCCAATTCCACTCCCAAAATCGATCTTAATCTCAAGCCCAAATTTAAATCTCAATCGAAATCTTAATCGTAAGGTAAATCTTGGTCTTATCTTAATCGTTTCCAACCAACACTTCCCCTCTTCTGTAATTTTCCGTTACATCGATGTTTGCATGTAATCCTAACCGAACGCAAAGAGGTTTCACTTCAACGTTCCCACAACAGTCGAGTCTGCGTAACCGGAACGACCCAGGTTTTCATCTGCCCAAGGACTGTCACTCCAGCAACACTCCCCAAAAACTCTTTGGGGAATTTGTATGATGTAACAACAAACAAACAAACAGGTTTCACTTCAAAAGCTCGATTTTTGGAGATTCATACTTTCAACTGGGTGCAATTCACATAAATCTTAATATTTTTCGAAATATTTTGGCGGAATTCTTAAAATATAATAAATTTTCAATTTTTATTAAAGAATAGCCTATCAGCCTAATGTATGTACATATAATCCACATATTCTATGCATGACAGTTCGGCAACGAAATANTAATATTTTTCGAAATATTTTGGCGGAATTCTTAAAATATAATAAATTTTTAATTTTTATTAAAGAATAGCCTATCAGCCTAATGTATGTACATATAATCCACATATTCTATGCATGACAGTTCGGCAACGAAATATGAGTGATACATGCATATGTACATATATATAATCCACTTATTCTATGCCTGACAGTTCGGCAACGAAATTTGAGTGATACGTCGTGGCAAGCACAATGCGCTAAATATTCTCCATTAATTGATAAGGTCCACATAATCCATATCCATTAGTCGCATTTGTGGTCAGCTTTTTGTGCTGCACAAGCAAAAATGAGTTGCAAATTTGTTGCAGGTTCAAGGCAATTTATTATGAGAATGACATTAATTTTGAATGGACATAAATGGAAGTCACAAATGCTATTTGGGGAACTGCTTACATACATACCTAGTCGGCATTGCTTATTATTCAATTAAACCTTCTCTTTAGAAACTATGTATATTAGAACGCCTACGCAAAACTCTGACTTTCGGACGTTAAGTTTGTACTGCGTTGATGCCAAAGCAAAATACCTTTATATTCTGGCCAAAAACAATTAAAGATTAATAAGTAATTGAATAAGGAAAGTCTATGGCAATGTTGTGAACGTCTCAGCCATCTGTGTGGGTAGGATGTATTCGATTGCAGGAAACTGAGTAAGGTCATTCAAAATTTTATAGTGATCGATATGTGGATGCGTCCATTTCTTGGTCGTGTGGAGCCTTAAGTCACTGCAGAAATAGGGAGAGCTTTACCGGGCCCACACCCACATACTCGGGTCCACTGATGTCTACGTATTTTCCTTAAATACAGACACCAAAATAAAAGAACTTGAAATGCTGCTCAACCGCATTGAAAGCAGATGAGAACATGAACCGTAGCCGCCAGTCATTGATGACCCACCGCCCTGCGATCAAATATGTAGGAATAGCAATGTCGCGCTGAAAAACCACTAAGCTGCTGGAGCTGACGGCCTGTTATCTGAGCTTTCAAATAGGATGGTGAGGAGTTTATAAAGCGCATGTACGTGTATTCTACACAATCCACTTGAAATGCGATCCCACTATGTGCACCAACCATTGCCAAGTCATTGTCTTTAACGTCACGTATAAGGTGCAAAAGCCTTATCAGTGTGATGTAGATTGACGACGGTTACATGGGTATCCAATACTCTATTCCAAGCGAGATAAACTCAAAGTACTTTGAATTGTGGAGGACACTTTGTTAAAAATAGCCCTATACTATTAGCCTGAGCCTATTTGCTGAACCGCGGGCGGATATTGGCGGTCTTTCCTGGTATTTGTGTCTGCGGTATCAATGGTTTCGAAGTATACCACGGATTCCAACTAAGGTCTGTACACACTCTTTAGCTATTTAACGTGATAGCCTTACCCAGAAGGTATAGTAAAATTAAGTTAGTTAAAGATCCATAGATTCAATAAACAAGCTCGATATTGGGCATCCGAGATAGATTATTTTTCGGTCTAGGTAAGGCTAGGTTAAGTATTACCACAAAATTTGCGATTTGCTCTTCCTTAAGCCAAATAAATCCTTGATCACCTCCGAACCGCCTTTGAGTAGGAAGACCTTCCTGCTTAAGAAATAATCAGATACAACTAATAGAAAGGCCTGGATTTACCACATTGCTATCGGTTACCTCCCTCGCCCACGCCACACAATTTAGCAGCCAATCGGTTGATTTCTTAACGACAGCTACTTTTGACTGGACAGTGACCTGGTAGCCTAATTTTGAGGTATATTACAAAATTGCCCATCCTGCAGTAGTCGAGAGTTAGTGACACCTTCCTCATTCTCTCCCCAATGGTAGGCTTACATATACTGCTGCGTCGTATCTAACATCAACCTTGATTACTTACTCGACTTTATCAGAAAGCGTCAGTCCCAATCAGCTGGTCTTTGATACCAACGACCCCAATTAGAGATGGAAGAAATTTTCTTTGTGGGATGACTCTACTCATTCTTCTATGGAGCTCTACTCCGCTGCGACAGGGCTGTCTGACTCGACAAGTTCGGCTTCGACGTCTATGTAGTTTGTCTAGAGAGTAAGACGTTATTGAAAGCACCTTCGATATCTGCGAGCTAGACACACAAAAAATAACTACTGATTGCAATTAATTTGGGTTCCAGAACACATTAATATACCAGTTTATTGTAGGGCTAATTAATAGGCCAGTACTGACACGTCCTTTTCTGCCACAAATACCTTTCACGAAGCCTATGTGCCGCCTTTTCATCGAACTGTAACACAGACGATGGACTACAGAATCAACGTGTGGGTTAGCATGAGAAATCTGGCCCAGACTCGACGATGATTGATCCAGCGCCACTGGCTAACAAGAACACACATACGTAAGATGAATGGGCTTTTCAACAAACGAGTTTTGTCGAAACAGCCTAGATGAAGAGAAAATGGAAAGCGTCGAACACTTTCCACTGAAATTGGGGACTAAAAGCATAGACAGATGGCAGCATTGATCCGGATCAACTCGTTAATTCGGAATTAACAGCATTTCATCCGGATTAAGTCCTAGAGTTGATTCCCAACCTTAACTCGGCTCAAAGGAATTTTCATTGACAACACTGAGCCAGACTCAGAAAGCGTAGAATACAGAGAATACGCAAAACTAGCATGGACATAAACCTTTTCAACGGTAATGCAGACACCATACTAATTCAGATAGGAATCCATTTTAAATTGAATAAGAACTTATTTGAAATAGTATGGTGACTGCATTACCGACGACAAGGTGGGCATCCCTGCTAGTTTTGCAAATTCTTGGTGTTCTGACCAAACAAGCACGCAAACAGTCGCTCCGTTCATCCGCGGTAGCTTAGTGGTGAGAGCTGCGTATTACAAGTCTGCAAGTCCCAGGTTCGATCCTCGGTTTGTGCGATTGCCAAAAAAATGTTTTTTTTTATTACTTATTTAATTTTTTTAATTGCATTTGATTTATATATTTAATTTTACTTTATTTTATTTTCGTTTGTTTTATATTATTTCACATTATTTATTTTATTATACGTTAATTTAAATGTTTAGAGTTTAATTTTACTAAAAACGTTATTAACAGTTAACTAAAAACAACATTAAAAAATAATAATTTTATGATTGAATGAATAAAAATAAATTTAAATGAATATTCTACTGGCATGGGATTCGAAACTACGACCTCGCAGCTCGTTAATCCGCATTACTGCCGTCTTTCAAGGCACAATTTGGATCAGATCAATTACGCCGTTAATTCGGATCAGCGTTGCCGTCTGTCTATGCTTTAAGCTATGCCAACGTCACCCTCTGCTGGGTCCCAGACATAGTAGAAATATTTAGAGGAAGGAGTCGCTGATGCGATGACCAGATACGTCTCTGAGATGCCAATTAAAGAGGCGGCAAACTCTGTGCAGTTTAGTGGTCATGCTAGAAAAATGTATGAATACGGCATTACCATTTCTAATGAATTTTGGGGAGACAGTGACATCTCAAGATTATTATGCCTACCGTCAGGATCGGGGATCTGTATGAAGATAGCCACAAATAGCAATATAGCCATTTTATTACAATCACTTATATTTAATAGAAAATTTTTTAGCCTTGAAAGTTGACTTCAGCTCAATATGCTCCATTCTCTTACTATGTAAATATTATCAATTTATAATCAAATAAATAACATTTTCTGCACAAAGCAAGCGGAACATTTGTATAATGCCGCATTCTGCAATTTAATACCCCTCTCGGTATTTTTATTTTTTATATTTTTTTTTATCAAAGGTTTAGTCACATCAAAGGATTACATAAATTTGTGAGATCATACTTGCAAACGACAGCAAAGGAGCTTTTAAGCACTTACTTGCGCACAAGCAACAGAGCGCTAGTCGAATTACTGTAGTAAAATGACAGGAATGGGAAGACGTCTGGGAAAATAGTGAAGACGGTCGTGTGGAATGCCAGTAAACAAAATAACAATAAAACAAGAACAGTGCCAACAAATACATGCGATACATTGCCGTGCGGTTTTTCAAAAACAATTGCGCACTTTATTGAATATGGTGTGCGTGTGTCGCTACTTTTATCATTGTCCTCACATTCCGCTCGCCGCTCTCGCTAGTCACAATTGCTTCCCCTTTGAAACGAACACCACTTGTGTTTGTTTGCGCGCAATTTTCGTAAGAGGACGCATTTTCTCACTAAAGGCGTTTATAGTAGCGCACTTTTAAAGAAATAGTCGCCGATTTTACCCTTCGACTTTATGCACTTTACTCGCATTGTTACTGTTGCTGTTGTTTATTTCCGACTTGTGTTTTCTTGTTTTGTTCGTTGGCTTTTTTTTTTTTTTGTGAAAAGTAATCCTTTCGCTGCTTTTCAAGGATGTTGAGTATGTCATTCGTCTCTGATTTCGTTGTTCTTGTTTTTGACAGTTTTTCGCAATGGCAAAATGCGTGTAAGTCAACTGTCATTTCACGAAACATATCGTTGTTGGTTTTTTTCGCTTTTTCTGGCTTTTTCTTGGCGCATGTGTCACAAGTGCTACATTGTGCCACGTTTTTGTTCTCCACACCGTAATGGCCGCCCTTCGTATCGTAGCTCTGTGTTTTGCCTTATTTTTCCCTGTAACCAAGTTTACAATGCACAACGAGCTAATGTTCGTTATTATTTTATAGCACACTGTTATAGTGCTATAGTACTATTGCTAACACATATAAAGCCTATTATCATTCTTCCTTTTTTCACGGCTGTTGTTAGAGTTCGCGTAATTGGCGTTTGATGAGACATACATAAATATATACAAAAAACATGTGGCAGTGTGGCAGGATTGGCTGTGGCTGTCATTGTTATTGAGTTGTTTTTGTCACTGATTGTGGTTACCAACAGTAATTGCATTGCTTTTAGTTAAACTGTGGTTCCCCGTTTGAAGCCCATTGGCCTTAGCCGCTTTTCGTATGCGGTCAACGATTGCCAATGGACATCAATCAAGCGCTTAAATAAAAGCTTTTGTCACAATGTATGCTTGTACGTAAGTGGTTTTGTTTTATATAATAGTATGTATAGAGTAGAACGGTTCTCTATAAATAATATAATCGACATCAATCAATCAAAGACTTCATTCGAATTATTTGCTTCCGTTCTTTTGAATGAAATACTTTTGGTGAAGACTTTGGCCATTTAGAACTTGTAGCTAAAATTATTGATCAATAAAAAACAGCTGTTTATTTAATTGCAATTTGGCCATTTAGAACTTGTAGCTAAAATTATTTAATTGCAACAGCTTTTGAAGCATATTTGCACAGGATGTTGTCGCAAATCCGTCAGCCTCCTCGTTGTCCTGTATGTATTTGTAGCCTGGGACCCACATTAGTTGTACTGTGTACTGTTTCTCGAGGATGCTAAAACTCTCCACACATTCCCATACAATACGTTATTTAATTTCACGTGAGATATGGCTTTAGGTGCGGTCTGACAATCGAAAAATTTTAAATTCTTGTGATATTTATGTTCGTCGGTGTTTGCAATGAGTGTGGCGTTGTTCGCGAACATTTGTGCATTGTCATTTTACTTTGAAGCGTTCAAGTAGGCAGACTATGGCGAGTAAAACGTTTTTTTTGTTCGTTTCATGCTCGTACTACTCCTATACCATCGTGAGTTTTAAATGTATGTATAAGGTAGGAGGTNTACTTTGAAGCGTTCAAGTAGGCAGACTATGGCGAGTAAAACGTTTTTTTGTTCGTTTCATGCTCGTACTACTCCTATATGTGACGAACCTGTAGACAAAAAAGTTGCCACCTAAAGGAACACTATGCGATCGGGCGCAACGCAGCTATGTGGGACTGACATAGAGAGCTGAGGGAAAAGTGAGACATATTTTCCGTTACATAAAATAGAAGCCGAAATACGTGAATGCAAGGATCTTGTAATGCTGGCTGATAGAAAAAACGCTCCTAAATTTTAACAGGCGACTTACGGAAGATTTCAAGACCGAGGCGACCTCCTGTAAGAACATCCACGCGACGCCCATAAAATAATTAAACTGCGGACTGCGGAACCCCCTATTGATAGGCAATTACGTGGCTGAAAAACAACAAAGCTGCTGGAGATGACGGCCTGCCAGCTGAACTATTCAAGTACGGCGAAGAGAAGCTGACAAAGTACATGCAGCAACTCTTATGCAGAATATGCTCAGATGCCCGACGACTGGAATTTAAGTGTGCTCTGCCCAATCCACAAGAAAGGCGACCCCGCTATTCGCGCCAACTACAGCGGGATCAACCTTCTACGCATCGGCTATAATCTTTTGGCCACCATCAGGGAAATGACTGGATCCTAGCAATGTGGCTTTAGACCTGGTTGAAAAAAAACATGAGAAAATATTGACTTTACGTCGTGAAGTCTGAATTTGCTATCTCCTTTTTCTTCTTTGGCGCTGTAACCACCTAAGCGTTTTTGACCGAGTTCAGCAAGTCGCTTCTCCTCTATACCAGCTGACAACAATTGAAAATGCCAAGTGAAGCCAGATCTCTCTACACCTGCTATTTCCATCGCAGTGGGAGCCTGCCTCTTTCTCTGCTACTACCAGTTGCATACTTGCAGAGCTGGGGCGTCGGTGTCCATACGAACGACATGGCCAAGTCAGCGGAGCCGTTGTATTTTAATTTGCCGCACTACTTCGTCTTTTCCTCGTTTACCACCAGAACCTTTCGCTTTGTTTCCTTAAACAGCTGGCTTGCTATGCTGATGTCAGAGGGAGAGAAATGCCTCGTCTCCGATGGAACCAGCGTACTTTATTTTACTCGGTCCGAACCGCTTCGGCGGTTACAGCATCAATCAAGAAGAGAATAAATGTAGCTCCTTCGGATATAGGCCCGAAAGATGTGTTCGCGAATTGTGCGGTTCCGCTTTTCTTCCAATTGCGATCTTGAATCTTTTCTCAAAAATTTGTTTCTTAGCCGAGTCTAGAAAGCTAATCTTGGGTGAGGAACCTAACTGCTAGGGATCACTCTAGATTCACCTGTGCCTCCTTGAATGGCAACCGATACACGCCATCCGCTGAAGCTTGGTAAATGATCCTCTCCATGAGTTGAGATTTTTCCTCCTGATGATGTTTTGGCAGGGTTAGTATCGTTATATTAATACGCTAACATAAATTTTGTCCGCCTTCGTTTAGCGATTCTACCGAACCGATTTCAAAACCAAGAGCACCATTGGAAAGGCACTTTTCCGTATATGAGCAGAGCTTTTATGGTTTATTTTGGTTGAAAATTACCGCCAAAACCGTCGTTTAAACATTTCCGTGTTTGTGTATAGATGTTGCTGCAACATGTTCAATTTGACATGTTTTCGCATGTTGAATCGTCAGGAAATGAACTTTAAACCACCGCATGACTTTGAAAACTTACTAAAAACTGCTACCCCTAGTAGGTCACTTAAAAAGTTTCTGGAAATTTCAAAACAGGAAGTACACACTCTGATAGCGTCAACTAAAACCCGCTACTTTGATGCGAATTTCAGATCTACTGGGATTTCCAATAGTTTTTACGCAATGAACCCAGTTATTTATTTTGATGAAGCTAGATAGATGGGCTGCTTAGCTCCATTAGATCAAACACCAATTTCGTTTGTGTAGTGTTGATGAATTTGAAAAACTTTTAGTATAGCTCACGATAAAATCATAGTAAGGTAAAACCGTTCTCTCAATTCGTCGGCCATGATTTATTTTTTTTTTTTAAGTTTGCCAGCATTTTAAAATCATATAAAATTGAGAGTAAAAAAAGGAATTGCTCAAAGTTGTTGTTGTTTGAGATTGAAAATGAGAATGTGTGTGTAAAATTTTAAAATTAAATTGCTTGCAAACGTCAAGAATTTGAAAAGTTCCTCTCAGCGGTTCTACCTTCCTATTTTTTTATCATGGTATAGCTCGTGCGTAATTCGATTTAATTGTTCAAAATTTATCATTGCATTAGCTCGCATTCTCCATCATTTTGCACACGAAAGTCGTTTTCCATTTTATCATCAAACTTTCATTACTTTAATCACCAAATGCATCTGCGTGTCCACAATTTGCCTACGCGAAAAGTTTTCGCATATTTGCTATAAAAGTTTTGCCATTTGTTTTACCGCAATTTCATATATGTATGTATGTACATATATACGTACATACATTACGTGAATTACCCATACATACACACGCATTCATAGTAGTTTTAAATGCCAGCAATGGTCAGCAGCAGCGCCACTCATAGTACATTCAAAGTCGTCCATTGATTCTCCAGCGATTTCATTGTCGGTTATTCGAGGTAATGGAAATTTCGTATGTAAAATTATTCCAACAAGAATGAAGTCGTTGCGTAATTAGTTGAATTGAATTACCATTCAGGCTCATTCATTCTTTTTACTTCATCAGGCCATTTGACGTCTTAATGCTGTCGTGACCTATTACTTGCTTGATGTTCGCACTGCTGGCACTGCTGGCCTATCATATGCTCGTTTATTGTACATGTTTCTACTTTGGCTCTCACACTTTTATCTATTCGTCTTTTTCTCTTGCTCGTTTCGTAGAACTTTATAAAAAAAATCCAATTAATTTAACTTTTAAAGCCACTTTGCTACTGTGTTTTACTCGCCCGGCTGCCTCAGCACTTCTATGCTCAATATCTGCTATCTGCCAGGACGCCCATATAGGGCACTTCACTGCTGACACATTAACGTTTTTATAATGATAATTTTTAGTTGTTTTTGGCTTTCGTTCCACCTGCTGTTTTGGCCTGCAGCACCACAGCGCAGTTGGTCATTTGGGGCAGGCAGTCGCAGCTATGCTTGATGGACATACAAAATGTATACTTTTCGGATACCACACCTTTGGCCAACATTCTTGAAGCAAGCAGCGAGGCGTGGGAAAGAGGGTGGATCAGGCGTATCAGGGCTGGGCGCTGGCAGGTTGGATATTACATACCAATTTATAGATAGTGTTTTTGCCCTTTTGGGTTAATGCATATGTAAATCCATTCTTCAGTGTATTAGTGCGTGTATGGGTGTGTATGTAGACGATACACTGGAGTGGAAAGCTAAAGCAATCAGCTAAAATTGTAGTATGTAGATCAACTGATAGAAAAGGACTAAACAGTACATTAACTGGTATGAGCTGATGGATCTGTATACTGTTTTTCCAGATCAGGTAATTTTCATTCGATATTATAATTTTTATGAAAAAAAATTAATTTTAATATGAAAGAATGAGTTTTTTTTCATTTGTACTAAAGCCTATTCTTCTGCAAAAAAAAAATATTAAGCTACCAACGATAAAGATCGATACATAAATAAACAAGTGGTGAATGGTGAAATGAAAATGTGCAATAAATTGTTGTATGAAATAGGGACAGGAAAGTATATTACTCATACGCCATATCGCACTTTGCGCCACTCGTACATGTTAAAGTTTGCCGACAACAACCACGCCTACCTCACATATAATGGAGTTTTCAGAAATACGAAAGCTGCGATAATTTAGTTGCTACTGCAGGTTATTCACTCGAAAGTGATATTTGCAATTTTTTTTCTCCTAAATTTGGCACAGTTGTTGGTCCTGGTAAAACATACCAAATTACTGAAAATTTAAATATTATTTTACGAGCATTTTTAACATCTCTGGTGCTAATGCATAGCCTGACAATTCCCATTTTGTTGGACTCGCCATGCTAAAAATACCAGTTAATAATTTGTACGTAAAACCCATTTTTAATTTTTTTAAGCATTAGTTAATGCGAAAATGAAATTACTTTCTTATTTTCTGACTGTTTTCGGGATTTTTAATTCTCGGAATTGTTTCGAGACTTCTTGGGCTTTTAAAGTTTTCCGGACGGTTTGGAATTTTATTTTAATTTTTTCGGAACTGCCTGGCTGTTTTTCAGGATTTTGCGGCATTTTTGCAGGACTTTTTGGAATTTTCGCAATTTTTCCGATTTCTTCGAAATCAGTCGGGAGTTTTTCGAGAGCGACAGGATTTTTTCTCAACATTCCGGGATTTATTAGGGATTAGTCAATCTGGTCGGATTTTTATTTGAGCTTTTTCGGGAATATTCGGAATTTTCTAGATTTTTCGGAACAATTTGGCACTTTTCAGAGCATTTGGAGATTTTTTGGTGTTACACTTATTGTTTTGGTGTTTATGGTAACTTTTTCGGGTGCTATCGAAAATTTTTTCGAACGCTTTTGGGAACGTTCGGAGTTTTCGAGATTTTTTGCGACTTTTCAGGACTGTTTGGAGTTTTGTTATTGTTATCAGTAACTTTTCGGGGCTCTCGCAATCCTTTTCTGGCCGTTTCGAGGGTTTTTCGAATTTTTTCGTATTTCACGATATTTTTTTAGGACGTATATCCTACATATTTTGGGAGTCTCAATAATGCTATTGAGCTTGGTAGCACCATTTGGTTTTCCATGAAAAAGTGAAAAACCACAACGTCTAAGCGGTAGAAGTTATAGCTCCCATTTCGAAGATCACCACATTTGCTCATCAGACTTCCTTTTCTGGACTACAGCAGAGATCGAACCCGCATCATCAATGTGCCTAGTCAGCAACGCCAACCACTGACCTATGCACACTCCCCATTTGAGGATTTTTAGGGATTTTCCGAGATATTTTATTGGGAACCATTCCCGATATTTTTGGAACGCTCTTGACCCTGTGCATATATTTTTTTTTATTTGGGAGCCACATATGTCAAGTGGTTTTAGCATTTGTTAGGACCCAGGTTAGATTCCCAGCAACTTCCAAAAAGGTTGTTTTAACAGCGCCAGTATAAAAAATTCTGTGTTCTATGGGAATCACCATAACTCCCATTTTTCTCAAAAAAAGTTTTTTTTTTATATATCCAAGTGTACTCTACCACAAAAACTTGCACAGATATGCAGTATGAAAAATAACGCTTGTCTCGACCACGTCCCTTTGTCGAGATTAAAGCTATCCTATATGATAAGTTGGGCTAAGTGACACCACTGGGCAAAATTTTATGATGATCGGTTCTGTACTTAAAGCGTGAAAGCATAACAAACAAACAAACTCATTTTCGGTCTTATAATATTAAAGCAAGTAAGGATTTTAACTACTTAACTACTTCTTGTAGAAAAAATTTAGAAGACCAACTAGTTTAGTGAAAGGAAACTGGAAGTATTCTACTTCGCTACTAGTGACTTTCCCAGCAGCACACCTACAGAGTAGATATGTATATGTGTGTAAGCCATATACATATACAAGTATATTGTGTGTGCATTTACACAGACACCCGTAAGAACTTATGTATCAATCTGCGTATTATTATTATTATTTTTTTTTAACAAATTATGAATAAAGCATATAAAGCTTTGATGTAGAATATTACTGTTGAAAGAGGGAAACCATAAAATGTAACATTTCGGTGGGTAAAATTGAGAATTTATTTCAATGCATGCGTGCATTTACGTGCATGTTCATGTATTGGGTGTGGCATGGGTTTAGTTTCGGCCGAATTACTTGGTATTTTAAGAAATCAGTCACGTAGCTCAGGTTGTTACATAGTTGTTGGATAGGCGAACGTGCACTTAAAAGTGATAAAGTTTTATCGATTTGATTTTTTCATGACTCGTGAATGGTATATTGGATAATGTGTGCGTGTGGAGCGTAAAAAAAACAGTCGAAGCTGAAATTTCAGCAGTCATACAGACTGGAATATCGCCAAATTAAAATTGAGGACAGCTCTCCACTTATTTATTAGTGTCGAAAATTTAACGATCACTAAAAATAAAGGAATTTACATTAGTGGCATTGTTAGACATAGCAGGGGCGTTCAACACAATATCACACGACTTGCAGCGCTATCAGGAGGAGCATTTCGCAAGGAGGTCTCCAATATCGACGCCTAAGGGTAGTGACGCATTGAGGTGTGTAGATATACACGGGATTATTTCATGTGGCGATGATGTTGGGGAAATCGTGCGGAGGGGAGCTTCTTCAAATCTTTCTTCTTTCTTCTTCTTTTCTTTTTTCTTCTTATTTAGCGCTGCAACCGCATAAGCGATATTGGCCGAGTTCAACAAAGCACGCCAGTCGTTTGTCTTCTGTGCCAACTGACGCCAAATGGAAATGCCAAGTGAGGCCAAGTCCTTCTCCACCTGGTCTGCTAGCGGGTTCCGAATTAAATACTTTCACTGCTGGAGCATCGGTGACCATTCGAATGACATGGCCAAGCCAGCGGAGCCGCTGTATTTTAATTCGCTGCATTATGTCCAAGTCGTTGTAAAACTCATACAGCTCATCGTTCCATCGTCTGCGGTACCTACCGTTGCCAACGTCCGCAAAATCTTTCTCTCGAATAATCCAAGAGCCGCCTCATCGGATGTATTCATTGTCCACGCTTCACCGCCATATACCAGCATGGGCATGATGAGTGACTTATAGAGTGTGGTTTTCGTATGTCGAGAGAGGACTTTACTCCTCAATTGCCTACTCAGTCCAAAGTAGCACTTGTTGGCGAGAGTGATTCTGTTAATTCTGGTTCCCAAGTAAACTTATCTAGTTACCTGGACCAAAAACGGTGGCCTTGGTGACAATCCAGCTTAAACTGAGTTAATAATTTTTGCCAAACGGTGCAAAATATCTTAAATTCATACTTACTGCTAAGTACTTATCTAGGAGTCAGTCTAGTAGGAACTCAATTGGGTGCCTGTTCGCCGAAATATTGAGGGTAACTGCACTGCCCACATATTTTCAGGAATCATAAGCCTGCCCCAAACTTCTAGATATTCTTTTTGGCCGCGCCCCCCATTGCATTTTTGGGGGGTTTTGGGGAGTCCTATAAAAAAATTGTTAATACCAAAACTGGTAAAAAAATGGGTATTATTCCTGTAGAGGAAAAAAGTTTTCCGATCGAAAAATATTGATTTTCAAGAATTTTATACAGTTTCTACAAAAACTTGTTTTTTCCACATAAAATACATGGACAACTTTGAACGCTTTGTGCGACCTTTAAATATTTTCTGATTTCACCACAAAAAAAAACTGGAGTATAATTTTTCGGTATAGAACAATCCTAGGGGATGAGAGCATTCGAATTCCGACTTTAGGTTTTTTGGACCTCCGAAGTGTACACTGCACATTGTACAGTATATAATGTATAAAAATCGCACAATGAATATCTGTGAGAAGCTCACAAATGTGAATCACTGAATATAGATAGTCCTCATTAACCTAAGAGCTAAATAACTTTTCAATTTTAAAAACGACGATTCGACTTAAATTACTTTTCTGTAAGCGAACACAAAATCATTGCGAAACATATTAAGTCAAGTGCAATTTAACTAGTTACTGGTGCGTATGGAAGTAGCCATGTGGGTATGAATGTCTTCAGTTGTTAAATGAAGCTCAAGGTGATGGTGAAAAATATTTAACGAGAAGCTTAATGGCAGCGTTAAAGGCCTTCATTTATTTAAGATGCACTTAATAAAAATACTGTCACTGTACCTATGTATTAATGTACATATCGTCGTTTAAGGTACAAAATCGCAAGTCAACCAAATGCAAAACCGCGTATCAAGATAATGCAAAATCTCATATGCGAGGTTGCATAAATTATTTTCTAGAGAGTAAAAACATTCATATTTCAAAATGGTTTTCTTTTTTATAAAGCAATCGCATTTCTGGCTAGTATATTTCAGGACGAATGGATAAGAATTGAGCCAAGAGTTTGTGTGAGCAAATCCAATTTTTGGCAGCCAATGTCAGTTACGTGGTTTTGCAGAATGACGATGGGCGGTTTGGTACTTTAAACGTCGATATGTAAATGATTCAAGCATGCATGCGTCAGGGCGTATACGTAACAACTTGCATAACACGGCTACACGCAGTGAAAATACGAACCGTTTTAAACGCATACAATTTTCTTCGAAATAAAGAAGCATTATCGCAAATACGCACTATGGCCAGGGATTTGGAGCACACATTCACTCACAAACGTAACAATTTCAACAAAAATACTTACATAGATATGTATGTATGTTTATATTTACATGCGTGCAATATATTAATATGCACTGAACTAAACATCCATTTCTGGATCAAAGAAAAACTTGCCTTACTTTAAGGTCGAAAATTCTCCCGAATGAGTAATTTTTCTTTGGAATGTGTAAAAACGTACACGAAAATATGGAACCGTGGATGTAATCTATCATTTTGAAGAAATGTTGGGCATGAAAAGAGGATAAAACTTCTTTAGTGCTATTTCGTTCCCATTTTTCTTCATTTTCATTGCTGTTTTTCTTTAATTAAGAGAAGTTTTTTTGAGTGTAAAGAAAGTAAAGAATCCTGTGGGAAAAAGTTAAACAAGTTAGTAATGAAATTATTTTTGTCTTATATCTATCGGTCAGCCTATTGAATTAGAATGGTAAATAAAATTTTGGTCTGGAAACTGAATCATTTATATAAAGAGAGGGGAGGACTGGAAGTATACATAAATATTTGGCGTTAAGGAAGTGACATCGGCAGAACTACAAATATAGTATGTACTGAAATTTCTAGTAATTGATGAGTTGATATCCATTAACCAATCTAAATATTTATGGAGAAATATATTGCTAAATATCTACTTTAGCAGGATCCCTATCGAATAGCGAGCTTAACGTAAAGTAAGTAAGTAATAAACGATTTCAATACGCTATTAAAAGGGTTTGTTTTTGGGCGAAAAAACAGTTTCATTTACTTTACTCTATAAGCTCAGAAAAGAATTCCGAAAATACCCGACAAGCCCCGAATTAGATACGGATATTCGCGAAAAGTCCCGAAAACCTTCCTTAAAATTCCCATGAAATTGCGCAAACTCTCCTCCTGCCCTAAAGAATAAGAAAAAATTTAAAAAAAAATTAAAAAATTCTCAAAAAACCCAAACAAAATCCTGAAATAATCTTCTAACGTCTCGTAAAATCTAAAAAAATTAAGTCCAAAAAATTAATTACTTCATCAAAGAAATCTTGAGAGTATCGCTAATATTCCGAAATTAAGTCTAAAAAACATCGAAAAACCCTAAATTAAACACAATATTAAAAACAAACATCATCAAAAAATTCCGAATAGGAAAAAATTACAGTGCTTTTTGCTTAAGAATCATTAAAAAGCCAAACAAAAACACTAAGTTAAAATTTGAGTTCACCTTTAAACCCTAAAAGTCCATAAAAACTCAAACAGAAGTTTCAAAAAAAAACTAAAAAATTAAACAGATTATTCTCTAATCACTAAACATCCTAAAGAGAACCGAAAAACTCCTTATGAACCCGCAAAAATTCCAAAACGTCCGAAACTAAACCCAAAAGGTCCCGAATTAAACAAGAAAAAGTAAGAAGGAAATAAGTTTGGTACATATTTGCTTACAAAGAAAGTTAAGACATAAATGGATTTTTCTGCCAAAATACTACCGTAAAGTCCGAAATAAAGCAGGAAAAATTACGAAAATATGCCAAGAGTACTAAGAAACTCCAAATAACAATACCGAGAAAATCTCGGAGTCTCAAAAGAAACAAAAACAACCGCAAAAGGATTCATATAATTTTGTTTATTTCTAAAAATCCTGAAGAGTCCAAAATTTCTTTAAAAATCCAAAGAAGTTTCGAAAATTCCCTAATCGAAACCGACAAATAACAAGATATCTCGAAAAATCTATACAAGTCCCGAATGATTTCGAAAAAGTTTTGATAGCTTTTGCTTATAGGCGCTTATTAATATAAGATTTATTAAGTTTACCGTAGAATCCAAAAAATCCTTATAAAAAAGAAATCTTCGGTTGATCATCACAGAGCATGCAATAATTTACTATTTGCAAAAATTTCTAGAGGGACATCATTTTTTTTTAGATGACTAGCCATCTATAAATGCTAATATTGGCCACTTTAAACATGCACGAAACGAAAACATTGAGCGAACCCCTGCTTATTATTTAGTTGGCATTACAATATGTAAGTATGTACTACAGTGGTAAGTATATTTTATTAGCCACACGAGCAAGCGATTAGCTCAGCCGAGAAGGACCTACTTTGCATAGCTCATAGCAAATATTCACATACATGCATACACACCCACACATTTCAAGGAAAAATGGCGACAAGAGACGCGCTAACAATAACGAGGGACAGTGGAAATTATTATAATGCATGTTCATGTGCATTATTAATACCAATTTTTGCATACAAATTTTCTTATAAATAAATACATACATACATACATACATACAAAAACATGCATATGTACATTGGGCATATGACTTTTTTGATGAAAAGACAGCAAAAATATATACCAATTTTTGATTGCATTCATAGTTCGGTTGGCATGGAATTTTCGTTTTGTTTTGGAAGTGGCATAGGTCAGCTTTTCAACCAAATCGTGTTATTGATAACAACAATTCGACTGCTGAGTGGAAGATCGACATATCTTGGTAGCCAGTTCGAAAACGCCCTATCTCAAAAAGCTTTTCAAAAGCGCCCGGTTTCAGAATTTGGTTGAAGAACGCCCTATTTTAGAATTTGGTCCAAAAACGCCCAATCTCAGCTGCCGATTCAAAAACGCTCTATCTCAGCACACCTTCACCTCACCTTGAAGTGAGATAGGGCGTTTTTGAATCGACAGCTAAGATAGGGCGTTTTCCAAACAAATTCTGAGATAGGGTGATTTTCAATAAAATTTGGCGTTCTTGAAAAGTTTTTTAAGACAGGGTGTTTTCGAACTGGCTATCGAGATAGGTCGATCTTCCACTCAGCAGTCGAATAAGAATTTAACGGTGTCATTAAAAAAAATGCATTGAAATGTTGAGAACTACATACTAAAATTTTGTTCGAGAGAAGTTTTACTACCAGCAGTATACTCCCAAAACAAGGAGTCAAATATAGTAAAACTATGTTTTTATTTTTTTTCTGTGGCGTCAGCATTTTTCTAAACGGACTTTGAAGTTACAGAGATTTGATTAGTTCCAAAAATTCTTTTAAAAATTCAGTGCCATATAGAATAACAAGATGATAATAAAGATAAAATTCTCCAGAAAATAAAAAATATTAAATTTTTTGGTGAATAAGTACGAATAGATATTGAAAATGTCCTTTTAAAATTTAGTCATTGAGAATTCGTACAAATTTGCAATATATATATATTTTTAATTATAGGTTAAGGATTAAAATACACCCGACCATATTCTCGAATTTCATTCTTCTACTTTAATAGCGTATGAGTTTCTCAGTCGGGATGAGAATGTTACTCATACGCCATGTACGTACGTTCAATTTTAATCCTCACGTGATAAATGGTAGATCCAGTATGGATCTGAACTTTATGGACCGCCATATTGGGTCCGCCATTTTGAATTTTGTAAATCGAAATTCAGATTCGTAATCAGCGAATCCAAAACTTTAAAATATGTTATGATCCAACATTTTTTGCATCAGTTTTTTAAAGAAATTAATTAATATATTTGCTTATTTGCCAATTCAGCCATTTTTAATTTTTGATTCTGTCACTATGCAAATAAAAGGGAATTTAAGAGTACTAGAGTGCCAGTTACTGTCGACATTCGACAGTTTTTCTAGTTTTAGAAGCCTTGGGGAGGTTTACTAACTTAACACGTAGCAATTTTTTTTTTATCTGAGAAGGTCTTTGGAGGACTTCGGCAGGACTTCGAATTGACCCGATACATTCAAGTTTATCGATAAATTTCAATGATTTGATACATATCGAAAGTTCGATGAATTTCAAGAACACTAAAATTCGATAACTCAACAAAATTCGTTAACTCGACCAATTTCGATAACTGTAAAATTCGATGGCTCGATAAATTTCGATAACTCAAAAATGTAAAAACTTTGGATGCTTTTATAAATTTTTACTTTTGACATCTCCACATTTTTCGAAAACTATCTAAACATTTTGATAACTCGTTACACTCTGTTAAGACGATTAAATGCGATAAGCAGTGATAAATCGATAAGCTTATATAACCTTGAAATTTCGATAAATCGATATATTTTGAAAATTCCATAAACTTCGCTTCGTTGAACCAACCAATTTCAGTAGATCAATAATTATCGATAACTCTGTAAGTTGAAAGAACTCCATGCATTACGACACCTCGATAAATTTCGTTAAGTCTATAAATAATGATAATTCAATAAATATCGATAACTTGATACATTTCTTTAACTTGACAAATTTCGTTAATCCCACACGTTTTTGTAGCTCTATAACTATCCGTAAATTTGGACAACTAAGTTTCTGTGTCTATAAATTTCGACAACTCAGTAAACATTAATCAGTTGGAATAATTCGATACGTTGCGATAATAAACTTCGATGATTCGATAAATTTCAGTAACCTTTATGGCTGATTTTATTTCGAATCCTATCGGAAAATTTCAACTCTGTTAACCTAATTCTTATGTATTTCTCATTGTCTCAATTTTCGCCTTTATCTCAATTTTCGTCTTTATCTTTACTTTTGC
>NW_016160555.1:11728-11840 GCF_001687245.7 Rhagoletis zephyria | reverse complement strand
AGTTTTGGACCCCAGATTCGTGTTCAGCACGAAAAATCCGTTCGGAAACACCAGGTCCCGTCTTATTCGCAAAACCCTTGTAGACCAGTGTTATTATATTGATTATTATATC
>NW_016160555.1:11322-11495 GCF_001687245.7 Rhagoletis zephyria | reverse complement strand
GTTTAAATTTACTTTGATCTTCGTTTTTGCCTGTACCTCAAGGCATCTTTGTTTTTGTTTTTATTCTCAAACCGCTGAGAACTATTTCGATGTGCATTATTCCCCTTGAATTTGACAATTTACTCCCAACCAACCAACTGCCGCTAAAGAAGTTTCACTTCATAAATTCAAGA
>NW_016160555.1:0-11151 GCF_001687245.7 Rhagoletis zephyria | reverse complement strand
TCTACGGAAAAATGCCTTTCCAACGGTGTTCTTGGTTTTGAAATCGGTTCGGTAGAATCGCCAAACGAACGGAGACAAAATTTATGTTAGCGTATTAATATATAGATTTTGACTAACTATATGTCTACTTTTGTTGTTTAGAATTTTGGACAGAGCTCTTGGACGTTTGATGTGAAACGCCACATTTATATACATACATATTTATATGCACAGGTATATACAAGAATTGCTCGTTTAAAATAATAAGATTATACGACTATTATATAATTTATTATCAATTTTAGTAAATCACTGTCCTTTCAAAACATCCCTTCAGTACAATACTTTGGACTAAACTATTTATTTTGAAAGTGGCATAAGTCAATTTACCGTAACTAAAAATGGTAATTTTTCCACGACTATACGAAATTATTAATACTGAGAAAAATATAGGTATCCTAAGATAACAAATATAAGTAAATATTTTCGAAACCGGTATCAATATTTTTAAACGTACTGAAACGCATCTCTTACATATATCGATTTAAAAACAAAGGCCACTTTCAAAATAAACGGCTCATATGTATAACATATTGTTATGGGACCACCTCTGAGGTACCAACTTATGTTTAAAATAAGAAGCATAGAAACGGTTGACGTGGTTTAAAGTTATGCGTCAACATATATCAAGAAAATATTCCGACAAATTGATAACCTCCTCCTTTTTTTGAAATCGTTTAAAAGTAAGTGGGAATCATCTACCTAATGGGATGTGATGTCAGGTAATGCGATGTGGTGTGATTTTATGTGATGTAATATGATGTCGTGATGTCATGTCATTAGTCGACTTCACAAAAAGGAGAAGGTTATCAATTCGTCGGAATATTTTTTTTTGTATATCGTGTAGTGAGTTTAGGTGAGATACATTGTGTTGTGGTGATTTCAGGTGGTGTGAGTTTGGGAGAGGTATGGTGAGTTTGAGTGTGGTGAGCTAAGGTGTGGTGAACTAATTTGTGGCCAGTTCAGGTGTGGTGAGTATAAGAGTGGTGAGTTCTCTCCATATCTCTGTCTCTATCTGTATCCTTTTGTGTATAATTACATTATCTTAACCTTTTTTCATTTTTCTTTATCTATACTTTTGTCGTTATCCTTATCCTCATATTTTCCCCTGTATTTATTTTTATTTATTTTAATTTTACATTTATTTATGTTAATTTTTTTCTTCATCTACATATGCAGCTTTGTCCTTATTTTTACATTTGTTTTTATCCTTTTCCATTTAAGAAGCACTTCTTTCCGTCCCAAGCATTTCCATCCTAACCGTTTCCATTACTTTTACCCATTTACTCCCAACCGCCGCTAAAGAAGTGAAACACTTCAAAAAAAGTCATATGCCTAATGTATGTACACGTGGTTCATATAGATCTAGTTATCTGGTGACCTCAAACACTTAACCACACTTGTGGTATGTAAGTAGCTGAGTGTCGTCAAGTGTATACAAACTTGTGTACATATGTATTATATTTATATGCATACATACATACATACATACTTATATATTTCACCAAATATTCAATACTTGGTTGGGTCGCTTCAGCTCTTACCGTGCGACCCCCCGCAGTTGACATTTCTAGTTGATGGTGATGTGCTACTCGTAAGGAGATGCTGAGATGCTAATGCTTCCGTGAACGTGTTTTCCTTCATACGAGTATATCTGTAAGTCTGGCACAAGTAGGTACTGTGCATATATAAATTGTCGATGACATTGCCACTTGACGACCATGAATACGGTGCTTTGCACGCACGCATACAAGTTGATTTAGTCACGAAAACGTAGGATGCGGCGTAGCGCTGTAGGTGTCCTAGAGAAGACGATGTTTGGTTGGGTTTGNGGTATGTAAGTAGCTGAGTGTCGTCAAGTGTATACAAACTTGTGTACATATGTATTATATTTATATGCATACATACATACATACATACTTATATATTTCACCAAATATTCAATACTTGGTTGGGTCGCTTCAGCTCTTACCGTGCGACCCCCCGCAGTTGACATTTCTAGTTGATGGTGATGTGCTACTCGTAAGGAGATGCTGAGATGCTAATGCTTCCGTGAAAGTGTGTTCCTTCATACGAGTATATCTGTAAGTCTGGCACAAGTAGGTATTGTGCATATATAAATTGTCGATGACATTGCCACTTGACGACCATGAATACGGTGATTCGCACGCACGCATACAAGTTGATTTAGTCACGAAAACGTAGGATGCGGCGTAACGCTGTAGGTGTCCTAGAGAAGACGATGTTTGGTTGGGTTTAACATGGTTTTCAATTTTAATTGACTAACGTAAGGTACTGCCAGTGTAGACTTCAAGAAAAAAGCAGCAGCCTTTCAAAGAGGATACAACATTTTTGGTGCCTTGAAAGCTATTTTGTGTGCATATGTATGTTCATACATATGTAATAATTATGAATTTGGCCATCTTTTTTAGGATTTTGAAAAGACCTAGACGTGGCATTAATACATAGAGTTTGATACTTTCTATTTATAAGTACATACATATTTACATTTTTTTATGAGAAAATAAATTAACTTAATGTTATGGTCATTTCGNTTCCTTCATACGAGTATATCTGTAAGTCTGGCACAAGTAGGTACTGTGCATATATAAATTGTCGATGACATTGCCACTTGACGACCATGAATACGGTGATTCGCACGCACGCATACAAGTTGATTTAGTCACGAAAACGTAGGATGCGGCGTAACGCTGTAGGTGTCCTAGAGAAGACGATGTTTGGTTGGGTTTAACATGGTTTTCAATTTTAATTGACTAACGTAAGGTACTGCCAGTGTAGACTTCAAGAAAAAAGCAGCAGCCTTTCAAAGAGGATACAACATTTTTGGTGCCTTGAAAGCTATTTTGTGTGCATATGTATGTTCATACATATGTAATAATTATGAATTTGGCCATGTTTTTTTAGGATTTTGAAAAGACCTAGACGTGGCATTAATACATAGAGTTTGATACTTTCTATTTATACGTACATACATATTTACATTTTTTATGAGAAAATAAATTAACTTAAATTTTATAAACCTGAATATTATGGCCATTTCGTTTCTACCAAATTGATTCCCCCTTTCCCTTTTAGTGTTCGATTCTAAATTAAAGGCAAAGAGTGAGAAAATTTTGTGTTCGTTTCCTAAAATGTCACACTCTTTTAAGGCAATTAAGGCAAAGGCCTTTTGAAGCTTTTTTCAGGGGAGATGGTTGCCTATGACCAGGGCCTCAAGTGCTTGGCTATCTCCTGTAGAGATTGGCTGCAGTCCAGTGCAATCTTTGAAAGAGCTCAGAGTTTTTATTGCAGCCTAGCCATTAGTGATGTATAGAACCAAGGAACCAGAACCGGAACCGGAGAACCAAGTCCCTTAGAAAACCGACCGATCTAAATCTTACAAGAACCGAAAAGCGGACACTATAATAAGACTTTGAAATGACCCCGGTTAGGGGAATCCGAGTGAAATTGTGATAACTTCATACGCATCATCGTAACCTAATCTAAATAACTTATAGAAATCAAGCCACACAGTAAGAACAAACACAATGGTTTTACTCTTAACCCCGAATATGTCTTCATGATGCCGTAGATTTCATAATTTATGTTTGTAATTATGTACATACATACCTATACGTAAGTATGTAGTTACATTGGAATTAAAAACAAAAGCTCCAACAAAAGAGCGAAAACGTAATCGAAAAACTTTTCGCAATTAAAATGCCACGCTATGCTCCATATTGCCTACCTCTCCTTCAGTGTAATTCAAAACTACAGTAGTGTATAAATTGTGGGCTTTAAAATACGTATGTCGCTATGTCTGTGGGTGTTCATATTCAGTAAAGCTGCAATCAGTTTATAGTACGGCCAATGAACCGAAAATCGATTTTCAAGCGAAATGGCAACTCAAAGGAGACGGTCTTTCGCCGACTAAACTAAGTACACTAATAAGTATGCATTTGTATGTACATACTTGTATATATAAAATATTAACTACATATATATGTACATATTAGTACCCATTTGGAAGCATGCTACTCCCTGTGTCAATATTATAAGCACACGACGTATTTACATGTTCTAACAGAGCAGTGTAATACCACTGGCCGAAGCCATTTGTTTCTTTCCCTCGCTTGGTGATTGAACCGCCGAGTGCCTTTTATATGGAACAAAAAAGTGGAGAACGTTCAGGTTGGCTCAAAAATCTAAAAAGTACTTGTTTAAGAATTTGGTGCGCATGTTGGCCATGGCAGGGCAATGGCTGAGATAGTGTTCGATGCTCTCTATTTCTTCCTCGTATCTGCAACTTCGACAAAAATCTTTCGTGGGATAGCCTAACCTTCTTCCGCCTGCGGCCATCAGGCAGTATTCGGTAACTAACCTGACTTCTACTCTGAGAGAAGAGCGTTCCAGTCGAGTGCTTGGTAATATGGCATATGGTTTCCACAGCCCGCCTGGTATTTACTTCATCGATGAGTGCCGCCTTCAGTCTGTGTTTGCAAGAGGTTGGAGATATGCCCGTATTTTGAGCAGAATCGACTTCAGATATTTCCATCCCCTTCCTTTCCAGCTCGTCGGCTAAGCAGTTGCCAGAATACTAGTTACAGGTTGAATGTCTTCGTGCATTCTATAAATTCTTTGGACGTTGTTCCGTTAGATTTAAGAGATTTGATAGCAGCCTGGCTGTCAGAGTAAAAAGCGGTAGGTCGTTCTGGTACGTCGTTCTGGAAAACTGAGGCTTAACGCGATTTCGCCAGAGTAAGTAGTCCCGAACTGATACCGAAAAAGTCCTGAGGTAGTCCCAATATGGGCACGAATTATCTCGAAAATGTCCCCATGTATATGAATGAGCAATATTGCTAGGTCAGGTGTTAGATTTGTTTTTATGTGTACTACTTCTCAGTTTACCTTGGTTTACGTATAACGGTATACGCAACTTTGCCCGCCCTGCTTTTTATCAATGCAATATGCCTAAAACTATGCGCTATGGAATTCTCTTAGCAAATACTTAGGGAGTTCACAAGGTGTTGTATACTGTCGTAGTGTTGTATGTCATAAACTTTAAACGGCTAAAACTATATTTAAGGAATTCGCAAGGTAACATGAAAGTTTTATTATGAAATTTCACACAACTAAAAAATAGTTGGTGGTGATTTCGAGTCCTCTAAACATTTATTTAGCCGTTAAAAACTTTACAACATACAACAATACGACAAGTACGACACCTTGTGAACCACCCAGCTATAATAACATGCAACACCAGTAAAGACGAGCTGTTTTTAAAGAAAAATTACAAATTTTCCTTAGGTTACACAGAAAATACCAATTACTTACTTTCTGCTGGGTTAAGGCAAATTTTACCCAAACTGAGAGTAAATTTACGCATCAAAAAGTAAATTGCTAAAACTTGTCAATATTTGGTGCGCTTATAATTTTGACACGGTGTGTATTCGCTCATAAATACCTCCCAACACGGAGGGCTTCTCATGAAATATTCAATGTAATTCTGTTGTCGCGCCAGAACGGCTACCTAACAACGGCGAAAGTAAACTGACGTTTGGCATAAAATTAAAATTAAACTGTCAAAATGGTAGAACTGCCAAGAGCCCAGCTCAAGCAGGGGCACTGTAGGTGCAAGCGTGCTACTAACCCAGCCAGAATATACTTAGCTGCAAAAGTGCTGTCATGTGCACAGAAAATTCAACAAGAAAAAAGTTTTAAGCCTAGTAAAACTCGTACAAAAATATTTATGTAAATATGTATTAGTGGCATTCATTGTTGGTAGGAAAGTTAAAGTTGCACGTGGTGCACCATGTTTCTCACTTGCATGGGTGTGTGTGTGTGTGTGTGTTTGTGTGATATCCCCTCAATAGAGAACCAATAAAATATGCTGCTTATGCGCGACTTTAGCAAATCGCGTGCATAATTTACAAATAAATTTTTATGCCACTTTTGTTTGTCCCACTTTGAGAAAAGCGGCGGCAAAACATGACAAATCAGAAAATACTTAGTTGGGAAAGTGGTGGCGTGAAATATGGCAGCTGACATCTGCTATGGGGCAAATAAAAAAAGTGAAACCCCAAAATAAATAAATAATGGAAAAGGCAATAAATGTTTAAAGCGAACGTACATATTTCAGTTAGTTTAATTTATAAATGCTTGTCGAATTCAATTTATGGCGGCACGAAAGTGCCCTCAATGCGAATTTTCACATTGTTTTCTTTTTGCAAAAGCATTTGTATGCTTGCATTTGCATTATGGATTTTTATATATATTTTATAATAGACATTAGCGGTTATTTATGCGCATATCATTAATGTTTGAATATAATAGTCGGCAAATTTAATTGTTTTCATTTATTGTTGCCATTTATTGATTTTTTTATTGACCATTTATTTTAATAATACAGTAATCATTTAAACAGCCAAACGCAACCGCAAAATAAAGAAAAACAGGGTGCTTGTTTGAATTATAAGTAGGGATGAAACGATACGATTAAATACAAGTAAATACTCGATTCTTTCCCATGGATACCAAGTAATTTTGAAACTTCCTTTGAAGAATGTTTTATTTAATTTGAAAAAGGTTTCCCTTAATTTGAAAATGGTTTCATTTAAACTGAAAATGCTATAAATCTTTAGGTCATAATTTTTGTACATAATGGTACATTTCCACTCCACTGAAAACTTTGGAAAAACCTATATTCCTGGGAAGTACACCAAAAAAGGACCTTTTCTCAGAAATATTTTAGTTATGAGCAAATTTTTTCTTAAATAAACGAGATTAACTATCTTAAAATCTTTCCAATGAATTGTCTGTGCTAAATACGATTCATCATTAAACATATATGTAGTTGGGAGTTTAGGGTTCCCAGATAATGTTTAATTTATGATATTAAATACAAAAGTTTAACCTATTAAGTTCGTAAGGAATACCTTCATAGCCAAAGGTATCGATATGAGTAGGTAGCGATGGAAGTAGTATTGCAAGAACGTATCGATACCTACTTGGTATCGTTTCATCCCTGATTTTAAGTTTGGTTGGTCAATGTGGCGACAGTTTTATGCCTTATCCCCCGTTTCATTGCCCGTCAAGAATTGCAAAATTTTTCGCTCAATTATAGGGAGGACCAATTACACTGTACGGCAGGCACGAATGCTGTATGGCAATTATGAAAGAATAGAATTTTGAACCAGTTGCCGTTTCGTAACTTTTGTATTAAAATTTTCCTAATTTGGCCTCAAGTTGGTCTAAATTATTTGAAAAATCTGCTATAAAATCACATTTACCATTAGCCTTGCCTTTAAGGGCCTATAATAAAATTCAATGGGGCGGCGCGTATATTTTTTCGTACAATTTAGCCCAGCAATTGAAATTTCCCCTCTCGCCCTATCTGAAACCCCGCAAGCAAACGGTGCCAAGAGGTCATTTCCAATTTGGACGGAGCTGGAGGTATTTCTCAACGCCATATCAGTTTATCGGGGATGCCAAATTCAGACATTGCGGCGTATAGGCAACTCCTTTTAGTCGAAAGCGGCTTTGAAATCGACAAATAGGTGGTCAGTCCTATTCTCGCGGGCACCAGGTCTAAGGCTAGGCTGATAAGGCCCAATCAGTTCGTTGACGGTGGGCTTCGGTCTTTCATACAATACGCTCGATAAATCCTTGTAACCTATGCTTAGAAGGCTGATCCAATGGTAGTTGGCGCGAATAGCTGGGTCATCTTTCTTGTGGATTAGGCAGAGCACATGTCAGCTCTAGCAGCTTTGTTGTACCTGGTCATAGTTAGGCGGTGGAACATCATCTCCGTCATCATCGACTAGGGGCTCGGGTTCGCCTTCCCTAAACTTTCCATGCTGCTGCCATTCAATAGGGTAAAAAAGTGTTCCCTCCATAATTTAAGCACGTTCGGGGCATCGGTAACTAGGTCACCATTGTTGTTCTTATAGGAGTTCGCACTTGAAACTTTTCGTTACTCTCCTAACTCTCCGATAAAATATTCCGGCCTTTTCCCTGTCGGCCAGTGTCTTTAGCTCTTCGCACTGATGTATTTCTCTCTTCTTATTGCGGCAAACACGTCTCGCTTCCTTCTTCAGTTGTTCTTTCGGGCTGGCTGAAATCCGATAACTTCTTGGGCGGCGGTACTTAATGAGCATGAAATGTGATTCCACTGCTCGCATATGTCGGTTTTTTGAAGAGTACTCTTTGAGAGCAGGCCGTCTGTTGTGACTGCANCGCTCGATAAATCCTTGTAACCTATGCTTAGAAGGCTGATCCAATGGTAGGTGGCGCGAATAGCTGGGTCATCTTTCTTGTGGATTAGGCTTTTCGACTTTAAGCTTTCCTTGCCCTTTTGGGCGCACATTTTTTACTGCACAGAAGCGAGTGCGTCTCTTGTATGCAACAAGATAGTGGTCCCAATCAATGTTTGGGCATCGGATTGTACGTATGTCCAAAACACTGGCAGTGTGCCTTCCGTCTATCACAACATGATTGATTTTGTTCCTAGTTTTTCGATCTGGAGACAATCACGTATGCTTGAACCTAGTACTACATACTACCTTGTTACTGGCCCCGGCGAAATCGATTGGACATTTCGTTGTGGAGGCTGAATTTTCCGTCGGGTATTTCCTTGCCCGCCCTAGCTTTGAAGTGGCCAAGCACGATTTTGATAACATTGCGCACAACGCATGGCTGGGGCTGGGGTGGTTTCGCAACCGAACAAGCGTTTATAAAGCGAACCGTTTACTTCAATGCAGATTCCCGCTTTCAGCCGCACCTGCTGGTAAACAGATGCTGCATACTTCAAGGAGCCCTTAAATGGAATAAGTCGGAGTGGCCCCACTGAAGCTCCCTCTCTTTTTGCCGGTATCCATGACTCCACTCGGATTGGCTACTGCATCTCGCACATGGGTTGCTCACGATGTCCAGAGTGAGGGGAACGCAAGAGTCGGGATTGAGTATAGCAGAACAACGACTATACCAAATTGCACTTGTAATTGATTTATATCACCATACATTTATTTCACCATATTCGCAAAAACCAAAACAATTTAAAACACACGGAAAAAATTAATATGTTCCCAAACTAATTAATGAAATTTCGAGGATATTATTAATTCAATAAATTCCTTTAAAAAATGAGGCAATGTTTATTAGCAATATAGGTACCAATAAAGCACGGAGTGCTGGTAGATTTTGTGAAAATTATGCAATTTTCCAATACATGTCAAAAGGTTACTGATACGCAGTAACCTTTTTTAAATTTGATGGTATATCTTTGTATGTATACATGTACAGTGCAATGAGTGAATCCGTATCACAGGTTTAATATCACTTTATGCCGTATGACATGTTTAACAAGTTTTGTGCTACTTGTTTAGATTTAGATAACTATGCCTGACTTTATAAGACATACGTTTGACGTGGCGTATGAGTAACTTGTTCGACGAGTATCTTTATACCCGAGCGCATTTGTGCACCGGTTGCTAAAAATATGTGGAGTAATTAGTACAATTAATTCCATAGCTAAAATATATAACTAAATATTTCTTCGAAATTTTAATTCTGCGCATACACATGTGAATGAAAATTTTTACATCCCAGCAAACCAGCGGAGTCCGCAGGGCGCACAATTAGGGCTCCCTGTGCGGTGCGCTAATGGCTCCGAGGGAGGGCTCCGAAAAGAGTCCTAAAGGAGCATATCCGTGGCAGAAAAGTGCCTTCTCAATACATATGGAAAAAGTGTGTTTATATATATATATATATATATATATAGGTTGGCGCTTACACATATGTTAGTGTTTGGCCGAGCTTCTCTCCGATTTGTGGCGTGCGCCTTGATGTTGTCACATAAAGCGGAGAGGACCTACAGTTTTACGCCGACTCCGAACGGCGATTGTATTTTTATGAGAACATTTTTTCATGGCGGAAATACAATCGGAGGTTTGCGATTGCCTGCCGACGGACGACCGCTGTTAAGAAAAAACCTTTTTTCTATATTTTTTTGCGATGCTCGGTGGACCTTGTGAAATAAAAATTGACATTAAAAACATGAACAAAATATTTCTGGATTAAAGTTCTCAAAATTACTTTTCATTTGATAACCATGTTAAGTTATTTTAGTTAAAATAAGTGGCAACCTTATATTAATATCCTTAGGAACTGTTTAAGTACGCATAAAGAGTAATATAATGTCTTAATTTTCTTCACAAAAATATTTAAAAAATAGAGGATGGAAAATAAAAGGCAACCCTTTTTGAAAATATTCCGAAGATTGAGACTTGAAACTTTACACTTAGCACAGAACCTGATGACAATGTGAAGTATAAATTAATCCTGGCGCAGATGTTGAGGTATTTAAAAAAGCCGTATTTATGGTCATATAAATTTAAATTTGCTTCCAAAATATTCTTCGTTTAGAATTCTATTACTTCTATTATTCTATTATTATTTCAAAGTTTTTTATTTTTATTTTGTTTCCCTGCATACTGAGTCACTTATTAGGCTCAAATATTAATGCATCGATAGTATTTTTTTCACCGACATAATTTGTAGGAAAAGAAGTATTAAGTATTGGATAGGCGTCATGTTATACACACATTATTAAATTGAAACTATCGAATTAACCGTTATTTGATTGCTNGAGGATGGAAAATAAAAGGCAACCCTTTTTGAAAATATTCCGAAGATTGAGACTTGAAACTTTACACTTAGCACAGAACCTGATGACAATGCAATGTGAAGTATAAATTAATCCTGGCGCAGATGTTGAGGTATTTAAAAAAGCCGTATTTATGGACATATAAATTTAAATTTGCTTCCAAAATATTCTTCGTTTAGAATTCTATTACTTCTATTATTCTTTTATTATTTCAAAGTTTTTTATTTTTATTTTGTTTCCCTGCATACTGAGTCACTTATTAGGCTCAAATATTAATGCATCGATAGTATTTTTTCACCGACATAATTTGTAGGAAAAGAAGTATTAAGTATTTGATAGGCGTCATGTTATACACATATTTTCAAATTGAAACTATCGAATTAACCGTTATTTGATTGCCAAACCTTGGAAACTTTAGAAGCATATGCGCTCCAAGCAAAGCTCGTTCA
>NW_016160553.1:10477-62817 GCF_001687245.7 Rhagoletis zephyria | reverse complement strand
TGGCTACGCTGACTCCGCAAAAATCAGCAATAGAAATTAAAAAGCTCCCAGATGCATAGAAGCGTAATGCCAATAATAACATTTCGGTAGGACTAAGCGGGCAGTTCCTGTGGAATCAATTGAATCAATAATAGAATTTAAAGCTCCCACCACATTTTTACAAATCTTTCCGAACTACTTCTGATTTTTGCCTCTATTTTTGTCAAAACGTATAAAAAACTTTCCTTAGATAGACGAAATCTTCTGTTGAATATGTTTTCATCATATTTTCTAAAGAAATCAATTCTTTTCCCATGCGTTCTTCGCTTCGGAACACGACTCCGACTTAATTGGGATAATAAATAATTCTGCGCTAAATTTTCCATTAAAAACTTATAAAATCACAAAATTGTGTATGAATCTCGGAACAAAAATTTATTTATTTATCGCTGTCAACTGTCAGTTTTGGTTCTAGTTAGCAGTTAACTGGCAGCCGAAGCTCCAGTAAACTTAACTCAAACTTATCTGACAGATGGACGCTAACTACACATGGAGAAAACGAAAATTTAGCTAACTCTAGGTTAAGTGCCTAACTGCAGATGGTGCAAACGGCCCTTAATGATGTATTATACTGAAAACTTTTTATTCCGCTAGTTGCAATAAAAGCATGGAGGTGCTTGGTATTGCCAGTTCATTAATAACAGAAAAGGTTTAAAGTAGGGATGCTAACAAAAAAACATACACGATTTTGCTTTTTACGTTATCTCGACTGACCAATTCTGGCGATTTTTTTTTACAGTATTACTTTATAATTTATTTTAACGAGTTCTCTGTGATTTGTGCGAAATCATATTAATTTTAGAATATTTTTGCAAAAACAATGCGGTATTTTGGTGCGCCAAATGATTATTTTATCAGTAACCATAATAGACATCACTGGGGCAGCAGCCCCAGGTTTACCACACAGAAAGGGAATTCTAGTTACCTTATCCTTTCCCAATGCTACATCACTGGGGAGATAGCCCCAGTTGGTGCACACCAAAAGGAGAATTCTATTTGGTAAGTGTTATAATCCTAAAGCGCGACCGAAGGCCGCCTTCGCACAAAGGAATTCTACGCAAAAATACTGTGGACGCAAGTAAAAATAGACGTACGCATATCAAACGAAAGGGAAATTATATCTACATAACAGAGCTCCACACGCGCCAAAAGTGCATTAAACTTATTTTGTCGTTAATGTAAACAAATTGTGGTTCACACAAAATATTATTGAATGCTTGATTTCTGTTTACATTGCATTTTCCCATAAGCATAAGCATATATTTCTGTAAGCAAATGGTGCATTTACATGGTATGAATCTGTTCATAAGCCGTATAAATTTTCCTATAAAAGAAGCAGCAACTCTATGAAGAAATGAATGAAAGCGATATATATTTAACAATTAAAATATATATATAACAAATAAAAAAATTTTATTTTGTGCTAGGTTCGAAACTAGAAGCTTATTTTTTTGTTAAATGTGCNAAACTTATTTTGTCGTTAATGTAAACAAATTGTGGTTCACACAAAATATTATTGAATGCTTGATTTNCCGCCTTCGCACAAAGGAATTCTACGCAAAAATACTGTGGACGCAAGTAAAAATAGACGTACGCATATCAAACGAACGGGAAATTATATCTACATAACAGAGCTCCACACGCGCCAAAAGTGCATTAAACTTATTTTGTCGTTAATGTAAACAAATTGTGGTTCACACAAAATATTATTGAATGCTTGATTTCTGTTTACATTGCATTTTCCCATAAGCATAAGCATATATTTCTGTAAGCAAATGGTGCATTTACATGGTATGAATCTGTTCATAAGCCGTATAAATTTTCCTATAAAAGAAGCAGCAACTCTATGAAGAAATGAATGAAAGCGATATATATATAACAATTAAAATATATATATAACAAATAAAAAAATTTTATTTTGTGCTAGGTTCGAAACTAGAAGCTTATTTTTTTGTTAAATGTGCTTTAAAAAGGACCTACTGCCAATAACGCCTTGATGATTGCTATTTTTCCATATTTGTAATGCTTCCATTTAAACATCTTTGTGGAAAAACAGTTTTTTGTTCAGAATTGCCTGTTTACGAAACGTAGGGATGCCGTCTTCTTCCGTTCCTCAATAGATTTTATACTTGAAAAGGCATCAAAATATGTATGCAATACTTCTACATATCGTCGTTGAAAGTACAAAACCGCGCATCAGGGAAATGCAAAAAATGTATGTGAGGCTGCCTAAATTTTATAGGAGAGAGTAAAACTTGTCCTAATTAAAACGGTTCTCTCTTTAAACTTAATTATCTCTTCTCCTTAGGTTTCGAACCCAACCACTCTTCCTTTCGATGCAACCACTCTACCTACTATAATACAATTCGAGTATTAAAAGTACTATTTGATTTATTTAAAGAAAAAGTGTTATCATTGTTATGGTGTTATTCGTTTATCCGGATAATATCTCACTTGCACTTTATACCTTTAATATATGTATGTATGTATAGGTACATACATTGAAGTTGCGCAACCTGGGTATTTTTATTTGATCGCTTATAACTTACGTAGTTTTGCATCGATTTTCTTCGATGATAGCTTATTTTTTTTGTAATACAACAGAGCTTAGGGAGAAAAAAAAAATCTGCAAAAAAATAAAAGGTTTTCGAGATCCTTCCCCGCAAAGTACAATTTTTTTTATATTTTTACAAAAAAAATTGAAAAAATCGGTAATGATTGTTCGTTATCTTTGAATCTACAGGGCCTAGCAAAAAGTGTTGTATGCACAGTTTATAGAAAATTAATTTATTACCTTTTAAAAGCTTCAAACCGTTTTGGAATTGCTTAATTCGTTCTTGAGATATATATGATAAAGTGGACCCAATTTTTTTTTTTTTGCAAAAACGGTAAATTGCAAATATCTCGACGCATGTACACACGCGCAGAGAGAAAAAGGAAAATTTCTAATATGTACATATTCACTGTATACACTTACCGCAGTTAAAAACATAAACAACCACGACTATACAATATCCTTAATCCGAAACATCGTTATCTGTGCCTAGAGCAAATTTAAGCTTCTGTGGATGTCAAGCCACATCGGAATACATGGAAACTCTCTATCGATATTTTATTATAAATGGCTACGGGCTTGATGCCAGGAGCTTCCGGTGACCAAATATCTTTTTTGGCACAAATTTCAGTTTCGAGGTTTTGCAGAACCACGATACGCGCTTTTGTACTTTAAACGACGATATACATATTGGCGCTTACACAATATGTTAGTGTTTGGCCTAGCTTCTCCTTCGCTATGTGGCGTACGTGATTTTGTCACACAAAGTAAAAGACAGTTTTACGCCGACTCCGAACGGCAATTGTAATTTTATTAGAAGCTGTTTCCATGACAGAATACACTCGGAGGTTTACTATTACCAACAGAGGGGCAAAAAAAACTTTTTTTTTTTTTTTATATTTTGATGTTGATGGGAAACTGGGCTTGAACTCAGGCGCTGCGTAATACTCTACAGCAGCCGCCACTAATTTTACATATATTGTTGGTATATTCAAAATACTATCCCGTACAGCGGAGTGTATATATGTAATATAAAAAAGATTGTGAGGTACTATAAGAAAATGTACCCAAAAATTCAGGAGCAAATGAAAATATGCTCATTGAAAATAACTCACATGTATAAATTAAAAGATATAACTTAAGCGGTTACAGCGCTAAACCAAAGGAAATGTTAGAACAAATAGCAATGCGGTTTGAAGGAAACATGAAACCATAAAATGTTTGTTTGTTTCGTTAATTCTCTGAACCTTTTAAGATATGACACTCCATTCTTTGCAGTAGTTTGCAAATATACACTAATTGTTCTAAAATCGCAAACATTTTCGTGGGATGTTTTTCTTTGATTTCGGATTGAAAATACATTACGATCATATTGTACCGAAATAAGTGCGGTATCCCTGCATTTTGTAAAAGCCAGAAAGAAGCATAAACTGTATGAAAAAATTAAAGGGAGAAGTATACATGCCNCCAACTCTTAAAAAAGTAGCCTACTTTCTAAGCTAGGTCATAAGCTATCTGTGTGCAAAATTTCATGCAAATCCGTTCAGTCGTTTCCGCGTATTAATTTAATTAAATTTTTTTAACAGGTGGCAACTCTTCCAAAAAATTCGCCTATTTTCCACTGTAGGTCATAAGCTATCCGCTTGCAAAATTTCATGCAAATCCATTCAGTCGTTTCCGCGTATTAATTTAATGAAACTTTTTTAACAGGTGGCAACTCTTAAGAAAAGTAGCCTATTTTCCAATCTAGGTTATAAGCTATCTGTGTGCAAATTTTCATGCAAATCCATTCAGTCGTTCCCGCATATTAAATAAATTAAACTTTTTTAACAGGTGGCAATTCTTAAAAAAATAGCCTATTAACCAATCTGGCCCATAAGCTATCTTCGTACCAAATTTCATACAAATCCGTTCAGTTGTTTCCGCGTGATGGCTTCCCAAACATCCAAACATACAAATTTTCACATTTATAATATTAGTAAGATAAGATAAGATGTATGAAAATCCAACTTGCTATAACTTCAGCAGTATGTTTACAGTATCCCCATAATTTTTCATATGAAAAAATGTATTACATGCATCCCACTCGATATCATTGAATTCCTCATTGGAACATGTAGTCCCTCTATTTTAGCGCATCAACAGTGCATATGGCTTCATACCATGTAAATGCACCATAAGCCAATACTCATATGTATGTATGTGCATAAGTGTTTAACAGCACATACATATGTTTGTATGACTAGTATGAAAGAATTAGAGTAAATATGTATTATAGTAAATAAGAAATTATAGAAGTAAATAAGTTTAAGAACTGTATAAATATAATTGAAAAATCGAAATAAAGACAATTGATTTTTAACTCACAGTCAGAACGCTTTTATTTATTTGTTAAACATATTTCATGGCGATCCTGCCTTGACTTAATCGGCAAACTGCTTTTTATATTGGCAGTCTGCTATTGTCATAATCGGCAGGAAAACCAATGAAAAAAAGGCAAAGAACAAAAATAGCGGCTTGCTGATGTCCCTATAAAAAAGACAAATGCGATTGAGGACATTTTTTACAAATGGCAACAGTATTTTTTGGAAAATAAAACTAACCCTGTAAACACCGCTGACCCTAAAGTTGGACCGAAACCCATAACCATCGAGGAGTACAGGCGGCGACAATGCAAAGTCCCAGAAACTGATGCAAGAGGAAAGTAGAACAATATTTTATTTATACGAAAATTTACTAAAAATTTGCTTACTTATTGGCAAAAATCTAGATTCTTGCCGTTTCATCTTATACTAAAACTGTTATATAAAAAAAATGAGACGATTCTTTTACAAAAATAATTTTTTTTGGTCATGAAAAAAACGAATAAAATAAGTATAACGAAGAAATATTAATTAAGAAACGGTTAGAATTAAAAAAAAATTATAATAAACTTTTTTTTTCCGGAAATCATTAGAAATAGAAAGGACTCCAACAATAGAGGTGAAGTAAACCCTACAACTAGAGTTTTTTTTCAATACAATGGGTGGACAAACATCAAAATTAGATAAGCCTAATGCTAATGTAGTAAACTCCATTGAAATAATAGATCATAGCGAAGCATTAAATACCATCAAGGTAATGCTTTTGATTATTAGTATTGCAAGCTGCATAAGCTGTTTTTTAAAGATTTACTCTGCCCATAACAAATTTTTGAAAAAGAGGTACATGAGCCGTGCTGACGGTCTAGATAAGGTTTAAACAAAATTTAATTTTTTTTTACTCTTTTTCTTAACCTCCCTTCCTCAATAGGCAAATGAGACGAAATTTTTAAGACAATCGTAGAAGAAAAAATTACAGCGGAAAAATCTTTCAAACGCATAAATAAGAATACAAAAATAAAAGCATTAAATAGAGTAGGTAAGGCAATACGTAATGTAAATAGCCTGCTAACTAGCAGTCGCCAAATAGAGGCATACCAAATATTTTCTAGGGTTAGTGACAAACTGGTTATATCGTATGATATAATATTCAATTTAAAAATTTAATTTCTTTCTTGTTTGAAAGCTGGTTTATTATCAAAAATTTTCTTTTCAACAACAAACAAATTCATAGAACCATAAACTGAAAATCAAGAATTTAAACAAGTATAAAAACATACAAGTAAAATACCCTACATATACTCCCTCTGCAGTATAACGATAAATTAATTAATATTAAATGTTATTTTCTTTTTTGTATTTGGAATTGTTAGTGAATTAGAGTTTTGTATTGTATCAGAAATTATATTTGCAGGTTTGAGTAAATCTACTGGAACCGTTTTAATCATATTTCCGTATTGAATTTTGAATACTTTACTATTTTTCGAAATAATTTTAAATGGTCCTTCATAAGGTGATTGCAAATTTGATTTGTGAATAACTAAAACGTACTCACAAGTATCCAAATTCTTAGGAACAAAAGAGTATCCTTTATTGTGATGTACCACCTTGATCTAACATTTGAAAAATATTTTCTTAGCTTAGAAAGAGCTTCATCTGTATTATCAACTTCATTATTATAACTGTTCGTAACAACTAATTCACCCGGCAATCTTAATGTTTGTCCATAAACTAATTCTGCAGAAGAGCATTTTAAATCTTCTTTAACAGACGTACGTAATCCCAATAATATCCAGACCAGTGAGTAGAATCATCCGAAGCAGTAATAGCAGTCTTTAATGCCCTATGAAATCTTTCAATCATCCCGTTTGATTGGGGATGATATGGAGACGTATGAATTTTATGTGATCCTAACAATTTAGTTCATTCTGCAAACAATTTTGATGTAAATTTTGATCCTTGATCTGCTGTTATATAAAGAGGAATGCCAAAACGAGGAACGTAATTTTGAACAAATGTTGATGCTATAGACATTGCTGAAATATCCCTAAGTGGATATGCTTCTGGCCAACGTGTATGTCTATCAATGATAGTTAAAATGTAACGATTTTCTTTTGACACAGGTAATGGACCATCAAGATCCATATGAATATGTTCACAGGCGTCTTAGTATGTTTAGAAATGTTAGATTTTTGACAACTTATACAAGCAGAAGTCCAATTATTGATTTCTCTGCGCATATTAGGCCAAAAATATTTTGATTGANCATTCTGCAAAAAATTTTGATGTAAATTTTGATCCTTGATCTGCTGTTATATAAAGAGGAATGCCAAAACGAGGAACGTAATTTTGAACAAATGTTGATGCTATAGACATTGCTGAAATATCCCTAAGTGGATATGCTTCTGGCCAACGTGTATGTCTATCAATGATAGTTAAAATGTAACGATTTTCTTTTGACACAGGTAATGGACCATCAAGATCCATATGAATATGTTCACAGGCGTCTTAGTATGTTTAGAAATGTTAGATTTTTGACAACTTATACAAGCAGAAGTCCAATTATTGATTTCTCTNCACTAATGCAATTAAGTCTTCTGTAATCTCCACAAGGTCTCCAATCATTTGGTTCTTTATTAGGAACTAAATGTAAAGGAGATGCAATGTGAGAGTGTGAAGGTCTACATATACCTTTTTTAACTAAAAATTAAAACTCTGTTTTTGCTATTTTGAATTTAATNATGCTATAGACATTGCTGAAATATCCCTAAGTGGATATGCTTCTGGCCAACGTGTATGTCTATCAATGATAGTTAAAATGTAACGATTTTCTTTTGACACAGGTAATGGACCATCAAGATCCATATGAATATGTTCACAGGCGTCTTAGTATGTTTAGAAATGTTAGATTTTTGACAACTTATACAAGCAGAAGTCCAATTATTGATTTCTCTGCGCATATTAGGCCAAAAATATTTTGATTGAATCAATCGTCTAGTTGTACGAACACTTGGATGTGATAAAGAATGAATTTTATCAAAAATGATTTTTATCATAGAATTTGGAACAAATGGTCTACAAGGTTGTTGAGAAATATCACACCAAATATTAGGGTTAAGTACCGGAATATTAATTTCTTTTAAATTACTGTTGGAATTTTGATCAGATATTATGCCATAAAGTGTTTGATCTTTTTGTTGTTCCTCAAATAATGTTTGAAAATTAATGTCTTGTGCTAAAATCGTGTTAACATCTGGAATACGTGAAAGGGTATCAGCAACTATGTTTTCTTTTCCAGAAATGTATTGAATGTCATCTGTAAATTGTGCAATGTACTCTAAGTGTCGAATTTGTCGAGGTGATCTGTCTGATTTAGAATTTAGAATATGTGTTAAAGGTTTATGATCAGTGTAAACAGTGAATGTTCTACCTTCTAGAAAATGTATAAAAGGCTTAATTGTATTGTATATCGCTAGAAGTTCTCTATCAAATGTAGAGTAATTAATTTCTGTATAAGATAATTTTCGTGAAAATTATGCAAGTGGTTCAAAAATGTTGTTACTCATTTGTTGTAAAACCGCACCGATTGCTACATTCGATGCGTCTACAGCAAGTGATAAATTGCCGTTTTTATCAAATTAGTAAGTAAAGTTTTCTGTGTAAAAAGTTTCTTCACATTTTCAAAAGCTGTAGTTGTATTTTCTGTCCAATTTAATTGTTTAAGTTTATTTTTAGCTGCTAATGTTAATATTTCGTGCAGAGGACTAAGTTATGCTGCTAACATTTTAACATATCTATGGTAATAATTCACCATACCTAGAAATTTTTGTAATTTATTTATTGAAAGTGGTTTTTCAAAATTAGTTATTGCCTCAACTTGTTCGAAAGAAGGTCTTATTCCTTCACTTGAAATTTCATAACTAAGAAAATCGAATTTACTTGTTCCGAAAATGCATTTACTAGGTTTAATATTCAAGTTATATTTTCCAAGTCTTTCAAAAACAGAATTTAAATTCTCAATATGCTGAACTTCATTATCACTTGCAACAAGAATATCGTCAATATAGACAAATACAAATTCCAAACCACTGTTTCGTAGACCAAAAGGCATCCGTACGAACTCAAACATTCCAAATGGTGTAGTATTTGATGATACGCACGAACAAGATCAATTTTGGAAAAAAAATTTTATTTTTTAAATCAATAGTCAAATCATGAATGTGAGGTAACGGATAACGATCTGGAACACTAATGCAATTAAGTCTTCTGTAATCTCCACAAGGTCTCCAATCATTTGGTTCTTTATTAGGAACTAAATGTAAAGGAGATGCAATGTGAGAGTGTGAAGGTCTACATATACCTTTTTTAACTAAAAATTAAAACTCTGTTTTTGCTATTTTGAATTTAATTGGATCAAGACGACGTGGTTTAGAGAAAGGTAGTACTCCTTTTGTTTCNATCATAGAATTTGGAACAAATGGTCTACAAGGTTGTTGAGAAATATCACACCAAATATTAGGGTTAAGTACCGGAATATTAATTTCTTTTAAATTACTGTTGGAATTTTGATCAGATATTATGCCATAAAGTGTTTGATCTTTTTGTTGTTCCTCAAATAATGTTTGAAAATTAATGTCTTGTGCTAAAATCGTGTTAACATCTGGAATACGTGAAAGGGTATCAGCAACTATGTTTTCTTTTCCAGAAATGTATTGAATGTCGTCTGTAAATTGTGCAATGTACTCTAAGTGTCGAATTTGTCAAGGTGATCTGTCTGATTTAGAATTTAGAATATGTGTTAAAGGTTTATGATCAGTACAAACAGTGAATGTTCTACCTTCTAGAAAATGTATAAAAGGCTTAATTGTATTGTATATCGCTAGAAGTTCTCTATCAAATGTAGAGTAATTAATTTCTGTATAAGATNATTTAAATTCTCAATATGCTGAACTTCATTATCACTTGCAACAAGAATATCGTCAATATAGACAAATACAAATTCCAAACCACTGTTTCGTAGACCAAAAGGCATCCGTACGAACTCAAACATTCCAAATGGTGTAGTATTTGATGATACGCACGAACAAGATCAATTTTGGAAAAAAAATTTTATTTTTTAAATCAATAGTCAAATCATGAATGTGAGGTAACGGATAACGATCTGGAACACTAATGCAATTAAGTCTTCTGTAATCTCCACAAGGTCTCCAATCATTTGGTTCTTTATTAGGAACTAAATGTAAAGGAGATGCAATGTGAGAGTGTGAAGGTCTACATATACCTTTTTTAACTAAAAATTAAAACTCTGTTTTTGCTATTTTGAATTTAATTGGATCAAGACGACGTGGTTTAGAGAAAGGTAGTACTCCTTTTGTTTCAATTCTGTGAACCGTTTGGTGTTGCACTGGTTTAGTGTAATCTGGTTCATAAGTAATTGAAGGAAAATCATTTAAAAGTTTAGAAAATTTATTTTCAGTAATTGGTATCCTTACTGAAAATATATCGCAAAAACCAGATGATCCAGAAACTTTCAATTTTGTTGTTGAATCAGTAATTTCTCTATTTTTAATATCAACTAATATACCAAATTTCTCTAAAAAGTTAGCGCCTATGATTGATGTTGAAATATCCGCTAATATGAAACTTTACATTACATATGATATATAGAATGTCCAAAAGGCGTAGTTTTCAAATAAATTCACAAAAAAGGATCGCCAATAATATCGGGTTGACTCCAGGCGGAATTTGTGTATCTAGTTGAGGTTGTCCCAATAGTGAACTGTTCGAATGGACTTCTTGGAACGTTAAATTCAATTTCTTCAACAACGTTTGAATTAGGTGTAAGTGTTCTGAAGCTCCTGGAAGGATCGCCAATATATATATATATTAAATTTAAATATTTAATTTCTTTCTTATTTGAAAGCAGGTTTATTAATTATAAAAAATTTTCTTTTCAGCAACAAACAAATAAACTGAACTGAACAAACCATAAACTGAAAATCAAGAATTTAAACAAATATAAATCATACAAGTAAAATACCCTACACTGGTATCCCCACTAGCAAGGTATAAAATAGAGGAGACAGTACCAACTACTATTGAACAAAATATACAAATAGACTTTAGCACTTACTTTTTGGAATCTCGCTCCGACCTAGACGAAGAACGAAAATGAATCGAGTGTCAGATACTAAATTCCCAAACAACAAACGTCAGAATGGCACAGACAACAGTAGAATTCATTAAGACAGCTTCGTCAATTCTACCTGAGTTTGACGGTAAGCCAGAGAACCTACATAGTTTTTTAGATGTTTTTGATATCCTGGAACAAATAAAGGATAGTCATGAAGCCATAGCAATTTCAATGCTAAAAGGTACAGCAAGAAACTTTATAGGTAATGAAAAATCAATCCGAGAGATAAAGCAAAAATTAAAATCTACTATTAAAGGTGAGTCAGTGGAGGTTTTGACAGCAAAACTACTGAACACACAACAACGTAGTAAAACTGCCAACCAGTATACTACTGAAATAAAGAAACTAACAAAATCATTAGAAGGAGCATACATATCTGACGGATTAACCCCAGAATTAGCAACCAGATATGCTTCACAATCAGCTGTAAAAGCCATGTGTAAGAATTGCTCTAACGACAAGGTAAAACTGATAATGCAAGCAGGAACGTTCACATCCATGAACGAGGCTATATCAAAATTTACAAACAGTTGTACTGAAGTAACGGGTAGCCCAAACTCGGTTTTGCACATACGCCAACAAGGCTACTAGCATGGTAGCTTCCGTACAGGTTACCAAGGTAACGGCTATAGAGGTTATCAAGGTAATAGATTCAGGACACCGCCCCGATACAACAATAATGCAAGACAAAATAATCATTTTCAAAACAGGAATATAAATTTTAATAATCAACCGCGAACAACTAGTCGCAATGATACTTGCAATGTTCGTAATTGCAACCAGCAGGAAAACCAGCAAACTCCACTTCAACAGTAGATAACAAAAAAGTGCGTGTACTTAACCTAAACCTAAATAGCTACATATCTTCCAAAACTTCTTTAAATAATTCTATTTCAACTCTTTTGATAGACACAGGAGCAGACATATCAATTATAAAAAAAGGTCAAATTGATGGTAATATTACAATTAATAATTCGCAAATAACAGATTTGAAGGGCATTGGTCAAGGAATAACAAGCACTCTAGGTACATTCAAAGCAGATTTAAAAGGGGATGATATCCTAATTAGACACAAATTTTACATATTAGAGGACAATTTTCCAATCCCATGCGATTAAATTCTAGGGCTAGACTTTATAAAGAAATATAATTGCATTTTAGATTATCAAAAAGATAAAGATCGATTAATATTGAGACCTTACGACTTCCCAGAAAATATAATAATTCAAATGACAAATAGACCAACTATCATTACAATCACAATACCCGCTAGATCAGAAGTAATTCAACAAATTAACATAAAAACTGACAATTCTGAACTTTTTATTCCCCATCAAAAATTAACAGAAGGCATTTTTATTGCTAACACCATAGCAAATAAATGTCAAACTTTTGTTAGAATCATAAACACCACAGACAAAAATTCAGTTATTCAAAATTACAATGTAAATGCAGAAAATTTAAATGACTACATACTAATCAAAAACACTTCAGAAAATAAAGATAATAGTAAAGAAAAATTAGAGAGACTAAATAAGCACTTTCCACAATTTGCTAGCCAACAATTAAATTCATTGTGCTCAGAATACATAGACATATTTGCATTAGAAACATAACCTATTTCTGCTAACAATTTTTATAAACAAAAACTACATATGAAAGATGAAAAACCAGTTTATGTAAACAATTACAGATTACGACAAGCTCATAAGGATGAAATAAATAAACAAGTAAATAAACTAATTCTAGATGACATAATAGAACCATCTATGTCAGAATACAATAGCCCCATCCTATCAGTACCTAAAAAATCACTACCAGGTAACAAAGATAAAAGATGGAGATTAGGAATTGATTACAGAGCAGTAAACAAAAAATTAACTGCAGATAAATTCCCACTTCCAAGAATTGATGATATCCTAGATCAATTAGGAAGAGCAAAATATTTATCATGTTTGGATCTAATGTCCGGTTTTCACCAAATAGAATTGGAGATCTAGAGTTACATCGTTTACAGCAAGGCGCATTCATACAAGATGGTGGCAATTGCATATAAGTAAAAGTCCCGTGTATTTTGTTATTGCTTTTTCGTACAGGAGGATGTCAAACCGAAAGGGAGTAGGAGATAATTTTCGTCATTTCGTTTTGTGGACACCCTAAAGTTGCGCCACTTCGTCTTGGATGACATTCTCCTGTACTAGTGTAGAGACAAAAATATCCAATCAGCTGATCAATCAACACCACCTTGTATTGGTGCGCCTTGGTTTACAGCAGACGATGGCACTTATCGTTTCAAAAGATTACCCTATGGCTTGAAAGTAGCACCCAATTCCTTCCAAAGAGTGATGACTTTAGCATTCGCAGGTCTTAAACCCTCACAAGCATTTTTATATATGGATGATTTAGTAGTATTACGATGCTCCGAAAAGCATATGATGAAAAATCTACGGGATGTATTTTCAACTTGCAGAAAATATAATTTGAAGTTACATCCTGATAAATGTTTATTTTTTAGTCAAGAAGTTACTTATCTTGGACATAAATGCACAAGCAAAGGAATTTTACCAGATCCAAATAAATTCGAAATTATTCAAAACTACCCAACTCCCAAAACTGCTGACGAAGTCAAACGATTTATTACATTCTGTAAGTATTACCGAAGATTAGTACGAAATTTCGCAGAATACTCTAGAATTTTAACAAGACTTTGTAAAAAGACTGTTTCCTTCAATTTGACAGAAGAATGTCAAAGAGCTTTTATTTATTTGAAAAAGCATTAATTAGTCCAAATATCCTACAATATCCGGACTTTACTAAAGAATTTGGTATCACAAAAGTCGCCAGCGGCTATGCCTGCGGCGCAGTACTTAGTCATGAATATGAAGGCAAACAATTACCAATTGCCTACGCATCAAGATCATTCACAAAAGGTGAAATTAATAAAGCAACAATTGAAAAGGAATTGGCAGCAATTCACTGGGCTATTACTTATTTTAGACCATACGTTTATGGGAGAAAATTTTTAATTAAAACTGACCATAGACCTTTAACATTCTTTTTTTCAATGAAAAACCCTTCCTCCAAATTAACTAGAGTTAGATTAGATTTGGAAGAATATGACTTTGAGGTGGAGTATATAGCTGGAAAAGAAAATTATGTAGCAGACGCACTATCGCGCATAGATATCAAAAACCTTAAGGAAATGACAGTAGAAGCATGCAAAATAATGAAAGTTACGACAAGATCGGAAACTAAGCAAACAACTAGTAGTAATATTAACAAAGAAGAAAAGAAAAGTCACAATGAGAACCCTATTATATATGAAGAGCTTAATAAATATTAAGAAGAGCTTAAATATAAATATTGATCCTCCGAAATTATATTTCAAAAAAGGAAAGAAAATTTGTAGTGAAATAGATACAAGCAACCTAATTGTTGAGGCGAAAATTGGCTTAGGACAATTCTTTATCAGGCTTGTGAAAGAAGCCGGCAATTTAGGACTTGTCCTTAGGCGACAAACTGTTTAACTATACATCAATGGTTGGAACGAATTGAAGAGTGCAGTGCTACTGTGTGGACGTGTTTATTTTATCTCCGCAATTTGCGCATAGTTTTGGCGGTTTCGGACATGTTATTAAGTTCGTGCGGTATCTATGCTTTGAGACAGTGACTCTATTGTTGGAAATTATTCTTAGCAATTTTAATTTCCAGCATACGATTATAAAATTGAATACAATTGAATAAATAAAATAGTACTCAGTATGCCGTGTTCTTGTGGTCAAAAAGTTGATCGTAACAATAAGCAGAAAGTGCTGTCTGCTAAGTGCAACGACCTCTTTCATCTAAAATGTGTAAATATGTCAATTGACGATCTCGATTTTCTGCTTACAACAAATAAACATTTCTTTTGTGAAATGTGTTCGAATAAGCGTCGTACATCTCTTTGTTCTCCACCTCCATTCGCTTTTTCTAATGCCGAAAAAACAATTGAGCATGGTGACAATTCGAGTGAGATCATAAATGATCCACAAGTAACTTTGCTTGATATCGCTAAAGACATTGCTGCTCTGCGTTCGGACAATGATCACTAACTCTCTGTGATGAATGCTTTGAGTGTCGATAAAGCTCAATTATTGCAAAAATGTGAGACTCTTTGCTGAAATTCGTTCTCTTCACTCAAAGATCGATGATAAAAATGCTGTAATTTCTTCGTTAACGTTGGAAATAAAAAATCTGCATAGTGTTGCTGCTAACTATGCCAAAAAACTCAATCCCAATCGTACCAGTGCAGTGCCGAAAGATAAAAATAAAGCTTCGGCTGCAAAAACTAAACAATCAAAAAACAAAAACTTAAACAAAGGTTTGACTGAAACAACTAATCAGTCTCTCTTGGTTGATGTTCTTTCATGTATTAATGATTCGCAGGTTTAGATTTCTACTGCACTCGTAGCGTCGAGCCCAAATGCTCTGCCAAGTGATGATGTCTTGATTTCGAACTCGACGTTGACGTTGGGGTCAGGTGTGGCTGCTGCTTCGCCCACTAATCAAGCCAATGATTTTCGTGCTTTTGGGAGTGAAACTAATGTTGAAGTTCCGGCCACTTCCGATGCATTTAGTAATGCAAATTTTGCTATTTCCTACGCTGACGTTGCTGCTTCTGCGGGTCAGGAATCTGTATATGATAATAACACTAACGAGAACCATTATCGTAAAGCGCCTGCGGCATCTGATGGTCAGATATCTGCCTCTGATAACACCACCAATTTGAACAAGCATCGCAAAGCGCCTGTAGTTGTGGTTGGAAGTAATGCTAATGCAAATCTTGCTGTAGCTGTTCGACTGAAATGTTTACATATATCTTCATTTATGTCGATGGTAGAGGCTGGCGATATTGTCGAATATGTTTCGAAAAATGCAAATATCTCTCCATCCCTAATTCGTTGTTTTAAATTAATAAAGAAAGATGTAGATTCAGGCTCTTTATCAAGATGTAATTTTAAACTTGGTATCTCGCCTTCAATTTATAATAAGCTGCTTGACTCTTCGATATGGCCATCCGATGTAAAATTAAGGCCTTTCCGTTTTTTTCAGAAGGGAACGGGTCAAATTGTCAAACCTTAACTAAGCATGTTAATGGTAGCGTAAATAATGGTTTAAGTATTTACTATCAAAATATTTCGGGTATGCGAACTAAAGCTAAAGATGTATTTTTAAGCACATCACGCTGTGAATATGAGGTTTATGTCATTGTTGAGACTTGGCTTAATGATAACTTTTTCGACGCGGAGCTTTTTGATCAGAATTTGTATCATACCTATCGTAAGGATAGAGATTCTATCAAAACTGGGTGTCAAAGAGGAGGTGGCGTGTTGATTGCCGTAAGGAATTCCCNTCTTTCATGTATTAATGATTCGCAGGTTTAGATTTCTACTGCACTCGTAGCGTCGAGCCCAAATGCTCTGCCAAGTGATGATGTCTTGATTTCGAACTCGACGTTGACGTTGGGGTCAGGTGTGGCTGCTGCTTCGCCCACTAATCAAGCCAATGATTTTCGTGCTTTTGGGAGTGAAACTAATGTTGAAGTTCCGGCCACTTCCGATGCATTTAGTAATGCAAATTTTGCTATTTCCTACGCTGACGTTGCTGCTTCTGCGGGTCAGGAATCTGTATATGATAATAACACTAACGAGAACCATTATCGTAAAGCGCCTGCGGCATCTGATGGTCAGATATCTGCCTCTGATAACACCACCAATTTGAACAAGCATCGCAAAGCGCCTGTAGTTGTGGTTGGAAGTAATGCTAATGCAAATCTTGCTGTAGCTGTTCGACTGAAATGTTTACATATATCTTCATTTATGTCGATGGTAGAGGCTGGCGATATTGTCGAATATGTTTCGAAAAATGCAAATATCTCTCCATCCCTAATTCGTTGTTTTAAATTAATAAAGAAAGATGTAGATTCAGGCTCTTTATCAAGATGTAATTTTAAACTTGGTATCTCGCCTTCAATTTATAATAAGCTGCTTGACTCTTCGATATGGCCATCCGATGTAAAATTAAGGCCTTTCCGTTTTTTTCAGAAGGGAACGGGTCAAATTGTCAAACCTTAACTAAGCATGTTAATGGTAGCGTAAATAATGGTTTAAGTATTTACTATCAAAATATTTCGGGTATGCGAACTAAAGCTAAAGATGTATTTTTAAGCACATCACGCTGTGAATATGAGGTTTATGTCATTGTTGAGACTTGGCTTAATGATAACTTTTTCGACGCGGAATTTTTTGATCAGAATTTGTATCATACCTATCGTAAGGATAGAGATCCTATCAAAACTGGGTGTCAAAGAGGAGGTGGCGTGTTGATTGCCGTAAGGAATTCCCTCCTGTCGTCGTTTGTTCAGTTTTCTAATAGTGACACTCTACTTGATCAGCTTTGCGTTTGCATCCGCGGCACATTTGGTAAATTATTTATTTGTGTATCCTATATTCCGCCTAGTAGTATCGATTCATTGTACTCCGCTCAGGTAAATAATATTATTGACATTTATGAACATAATGAAAATAGTCACTTTTGCGTTTTAGGTGACTTCAATCTAAATAAAATTGTATGGTCANCAAATTTTGCTATTTCCTACGCTGACGTTGCTGCTTCTGCGGGTCAGGAATCTGTATATGATAATAACACTAACGAGAACCATTATCGTAAAGCGCCTGCGGCATCTGATGGTCAGATATCTGCCTCTGATAACACCACCAATTTGAACAAGCATCGCAAAGCGCCTGTAGTTGTGGTTGGAAGTAATGCTAATGCAAATCTTGCTGTAGCTGTTCGACTGAAATGTTTACATATATCTTCATTTATGTCGATGGTAGAGGCTGGCGATATTGTCGAATATGTTTCGAAAAATGCAAATATCTCTCCATCCCTAATTCGTTGTTTTAAATTAATAAAGAAAGATGTAGATTCAGGCTCTTTATCAAGATGTAATTTTAAACTTGGTATCTCGCCTTCAATTTATAATAAGCTGCTTGACTCTTCGATATGGCCATCCGATGTAAAATTAAGGCCTTTCCGTTTTTTTCAGAAGGGAACGGGTCAAATTGTCAAACCTTAACTAAGCATGTTAATGGTAGCGTAAATAATGGTTTAAGTATTTACTATCAAAATATTTCGGGTATGCGAACTAAAGCTAAAGATGTATTTTTAAGCACATCACGCTGTGAATATGAGGTTTATGTCATTGTTGAGACTTGGCTTAATGATAACTTTTTCGACGCGGAGCTTTTTGATCAGAATTTGTATCATACCTATCGTAACTGGGTGTCAAAGAGGAGGTGGCGTGTTGATTGCCGTAAGGAATTCCCTCCTGTCGTCGTTTGTTCAGTTTTCTAATAGTGACACTCTACTTGATCAGCTTTGCGTTTGCATCCGCGGCACATTTGGTAAATTATTTATTTGTGTATCCTATATTCCGCCTAGTAGTATCGATTCATTGTACTCCGCTCAGGTAAATAATATTATTGACATTTATGAACATAATGAAAATAGTCACTTTTGCGTTTTAGGTGACTTCAATCTAAATAAAATTGTATGGTCAAGTCTACTAAATGACGTTATCCTTACTCCAACTAATGTTAATTATGCTCATGAAATTAACTTTTTAGATAGTCTTTTTAGCTTAAACTTTAGTCAGATTAATTCATTTGTAAACCAGCTAAATAATATTTTAGTTCTTATCTTTATTGATGATAATTTAATCTCTCATCTGACTGAGTGTACCTTTCCTATTTGTAAATCAGATATGCATCATCTACCCCTGTCTTTATCATGAGAATTTTTTGAACTAGTGTCTAAGGTAAATATTAGTCATAATGTTCGGTCTTATAATTTCAAGGATGCTAATTTCGACTCGCTTAACACAGAAATATTTGAAGTTGATTGGAAGTCATTTTTCTACTCTAAAGATGTCTCGGAATGTTTCGATGCATTCCTATTTAAGTTGTTTGAAATATTTAGCAGGAATCTCTCTTTTCTCCCAGTCAAAGTTCACAAATGTCCCTGGTACACCACGAAGTTAAAAAAATTGAAAAATAAAAAGAAGAAATATTTTAAATTATATAAAGCTACCAACAATATCTCATTTAAAGATAAGTATATTTATTATATGTCTGAATTCAATGTTCTTGACAAACTCCTATATAATAAATATATTTCTCGATATGAGGAAGAGCTTAAAGCAAATCCAAAATTTTTCTGGAATTATGTTCGTTCGAAAAGAGGCTGTTCTAATATTCCAACCTGTGTGAAGCTTAATGGCACTTGTTCAGAGAGTTTGGTTGACTCGGTAAACCTCTTTGCCGATTTTTTCAAATCCAATTTTGTTGTTGACTCTGATAATTATGTCAATCCTTTTTGTACTGATTCACCCAAATCCCTAGATTTTGGGGCCCTGGCTGTAACTGAATTAGATATCATGAATGGAATCTCCTCCTTAAAATCCTCCTTGAAGAAGGACAGTGATGGGTTGTCTTCCTTTTTAATTAAGAAGTGCGGCTTTTCTGGTGTGCCCGAAGGCAGTATTCTTGGTCCTATTCTATTTATCCTCTTTATCAATGATGTTGGTCTACGCTTTAAACATTCAAATTATTTACTCTATGCAGACGACTTTAAACTCTTCCGTAAAATCTCCTGTTTGTCGGATACATTGTTGTTGCAGGAAGACTTGAACGCTCTTACTGATTGGGCTCTCCAAAATAAACTGCGTCTCAACACCAGTAAATGTTGTCAGATGGTGCTCTCCAAGTCTTTGAATGTGAATTCCTCGACCTATTCTATCTCAAATGCAGCTCTTGCATCTGTTAAAGAATTTCGGGATCTTGGAGTTATTTTTGACTCGTCCTTTACGTTCGGTAGCCACATTAATTTTATTATTCCGAAGGCTTATGCTAACTTAGCTTTTCTGCGACGCTATGCCAGTGATTTCAAAGGCCCTTACACTTATATACAGTATATTTTGCTTAGCTGCACATCCTTCTTTGCACGAAAAACTTGTGCATGTAACCGAAAAAGGAACTTAAGCGAATTTTCTTTACTACTTCAATGAGGAAGGTATCCGAATCCCTATGAAACCAAATATTGGCGGAGCACTTACCATGTAGAAATTACTGCAAGCGAAATTTTTACCGAATGTTATCTAATTATCTATATAACTACATAAATTGATAGCAATTTTCGTTGTTCTGCGAGATGAGTAAAATAAATAAAAGGTTGTAAAATTAGGTAATTGTAGGGCCAGTGCAGATAGACGCAATACTTTCTTTGATAATTGATACTAGTCGCACAATTTTTAAGGCAGGTATCGCCAATGTGCAGGTATGTTGAATGCATCTATCGGAGCAGTTTCCTTATAAATGTTAAAAATAATGCTTTTGATGCGAATTTTGGGGTAGGTATTGAAAAATCCCTTCGCGTATTATATATATAAATAGATATAGTTAAATTCGACTTTTAAACAGGAGGCATCCCTCTTCAAAAGTATGTAGTTTCGTGCTGAGATATTCTTAAATATTGTTCGTCTAACATTGCGATACATACTATTTTAATTAACTGATGAATTAAGTTGAATTTTATTGACAGTTGACAGTAGTGATGTGCTGAGTCAATACTTTTAAGTATTGATCGATATTCGGTACCGATTTAAAAAGTATCCAATACCCTCGATACTCGGTACCGAAACATTTAGGTTTCGAATAAAAGCGCACATAGGCCAAAAATGGAGAAAGGCGGTTCAGGGGAGACTCGCCTATCAAAATCCGAATGTAGGAGCCAATAGAGCTTTTAATACAAATTCAAATGAAAAACGTATATATGTCGGTTCGAGGCCATAATGCAGAGAAACTCTTACTTGTTTGAAGCATTTTTGTTTCAGCTGAATCGGACGATATCATTTTTGTAGGCCCGGGGCAAATTCTGTAACCAGTTAGCGACAGTTTTCGAATCGGTATCGGTTTTGTTGACGTATGATATGAAATATTTGTATGTCAACAAGTGCGTTATCGATCCGAAACTTGTCGCTAANAGAAAGGCGGTTCAGGGGAGACTCGCCTATCAAAATCCGAATGTAGGAGCCAATAGAGCTTTTAATACAAATTCAAATGAAAAACGTATATATGTCGGTTCGAGGCCATAATGCAGAGAAACTCTTACTTGTTTGAAGCATTTTTGTTTCAGCTGAATCGGACGATATCATTTTTGTAGGCCCGGGGCAAATTCTGTAACCAGTTAGCGACAGTTTTCGAATCGGTATCGGTTTTGTTGACGTATGATATGAAATATTTGTATGTCAACAAGTGCGTTATCGATCCGAAACTTGTCGCTAACTGGTTACAGAATCTCCCCCCTGAAAGGCTCCTTCATCCGTCAAAGCATTTTTCTTAAACCTTGGATCGACTAAGGTTGAAACTGATAAAATAATATTTCTCTGTTGCGATAAGTTCAAGTGTTTTTGCCGATATCATATAAATGAGTAATGAAAGTTTTTTCTAAACTTGAAATACATATAATGGCGAAGGTTTAATGTAAAGAATCGGTATCGGGTACCGAAAAGGAAGTATTGGGTAGCGAAATATTTTTTAAGTATTGGGTACCGAGTATTGGGTACCGACAATTCAGCACATCACTAGTCGACAGCTTATTCTCATAGTGAACAGTCGTGTTATTATTTCTTTCAAATATTTCTTCTCGGCACAACTAACTGTAGTTACGTGACATTACTTTGTTATTGTTACTTAGGAATAAATAAATAAAATTAAAGCGTATTGATACGTAAGTGCTACATCATCATGCCCTCCTTCTCAGGAGGCAACTATTACGCATTACTGGGTCCAGATGGATCTGGTTCTTCACCAAAAAAAAGGCAAAATAACTCAACCAAGTTTAACATCCAAAATAAGGCAGATTTTCCACAAATTGTTTCTTTTGACAAGCCTGAAATTCATTCTGATTAAAAACAAAAATACCGCCAAGCCCCTGAATACTCTAAATATTTCTCTCGTTTCTAAAGCGCTCGAAAGCATTAGCACCGAGCAACCAAAAAAGATTACATTTACTCGTGAAGGTGACCTCTTGATTTTGACACACAACGAAGCTCAAGCAAACAAATTTTTACGCGCGACACAACTATCCAATATTTGCGAAATTAATTCCACTTTGCATCCGACTCCTAACACCATCAAAGGTGTAATATTTGCATCACCACTAAAAGAATTAAGCGAAAAAGAGATAATAGAGGGTTTAAAAGACCAACAGGTAGTTGAATGCAAGAAAAACACCAAATTCGTAGACGGCAAAGTTATAAACTCATAACTCCATATTATTTCATTTTACCGACTCGAATTACCAAAGGAGCTGAAAGTTGGGTTTTTAAACTTTAAAGTCGAACCTTATTTTCCAACGCCACTTCAATGCAAATTTTTTTTAGATTAGGACACACAAAGAAATATTGCCGTACAGAAGCAAAATGTGACGTTTGTTCACTCAGCATACACGATCCTACACTATGCGACAAAGTCCAGTGCATCAACTGCAACCAACAACACCGTTCAAGCAACAAAAACTGTCCCACATTAAAAAAAAAAGAGCAAGATATTATAAAAATAAAAACCACAAACGTTCGTATAGCGAAGCTATTAAAACGAAACTAATAATTTAGCTTACCCCTCCCCAACTGAAACGCTTGAAGAAGCTATTAAAACAAGACAAAAGAGAATAACCGAAACAACAAGTAACAATAAAATCACTGACTCCAATTAATTAACATCAGTCCCACATAAACCATTTCAAGAAACAACAACAAAAATCCATTCTCAAATTCTAAACACAGGTAGTCAAAATAAACACAACCATAACATAATAAACACTCTTAATCTCCAATCGCGCACATTATCAAACACTCTCCCTTCAACCGAAGGCGAAAGCGATATGATCTCACTCCCCTCAAATAGTTTATTCCCCAATCCACACTACAGACTACACTCCGCTACCATTGTCCGATGATGAGATTGAAACGCACTCAATCTCTTCCAGCAGCATACTAACATGTATACCGTCGTGAAGATAATTTAAGCTCTCAATTATTATACACTCTAAACAATTTTTGTTTAAATTTGCGCATATTAAGATAGGTAACCAGTTTCCTCTCTTAATAAAGGCAAATTTACACATCGTGTTAATTAAACACTGCTTGCTTACTTTTACTTATCATATGTGTGGCGTAGAACAAATTTGAAATTTGTTTTTTGATGTCTTAACATTTATTGTTGACAATTTCACAGTTTACACATAAAATGTTTGAAATTTCCTCTAAAAAAATTTTGTTTAAATTTACGCATATAAATAGAGGTAACCAGTTTCCTCTCCTAGTGTGTGCCAAACTAAACACTGTCTGTTTACTTTTACATACCACATTTGTTACGTAGAGAAAAACTACACACAAAGTGTTTAAAGTTGAGTAAATATGAGCACTTAGCATTAGCGCAAATTTTCTTGAAGAACAAAATAAAAGAGCATTTCTTGTGCGCCATTTTGTAAAAATTTTTCGGTTTTCTTGAGAGCTCTTTAAAGTTTAACTGCGAATGAAAACATTGTCCTCAAAATATGCAATGCATACTCACTTACTGTTGCTTTTTACATTTTACAGCCTAAAAAANGTTTTCTTGAGAGCTCTTTAAAGTTTAAGCAATGCATACTCACTTACTGTTGCTTTTTACATTTTACAGCCTAAAAAATTTACCACTGATATGTACTTAACAAGCATTCGAAGATTTAATTTGTTACTTCGAATTCGTTCCACCAAAATGAGCTATATGATAAAAATACAAGTTCAGTTAAATTTTCGGTATTCGAAGTATTAAAAAAATGAGAAACCAGAAATCGACCAAAATGAACATAAAAGTGTAAAAATTTCTTGGAATTATTTAATTTATTTACATTAAAATTCTTTTGTAAAATATTGTATTACTTTTAAAAGTTGAGTGCATCTTGTGTTTATAGAACTTTTTATTAAACGAGTAATTTTTAAGCAAAAAGCAAAACCGAATTCAATTCTTATATATAAAATTTAGGAGTACCGTTAATTTTTTCATGATTTAATGATCGAGTCTAAACCAAATTACGGGATGAACCTTAAGGTGCCATCTTTCCGGTAAAAAAAAAAAATTATGGGAATCGGTTCACGCGGTCCAAAGTTAAGCAGTGGCAGTGGGGTTTTGGGGTTCTGATGAGGAAATGTGGTGATTTCCGAAATAGCTATCAGTTCTACAATTTTTTCAAATTATTGTTGCTTTTCCACGATAAATTTCTTATTAAAAACGGCCTCAAGCTTAATAAAAATTGTTGAATATAATTGTTATAATAATATTTGAACAGATGATGAGTTATGGGCTGTAAAACAAAGTTGCCTCAAAAAGTGAAATTCTTAAAACTACTCAAAATCCTCAAAAATACTTAACATCAAAGTATACCCTAAAGGTATTGCTTAAGGTTCTTCAAATTAATCTCCTTAAAAGTAAATCTCCTCAGCCGAGCTTCTCTTCAACTTAGAGGCTTCGACGATGAGGCTTTAGTTCAGGAATCTTGGCTCGCTTCGAACAGCCTAGTTTCTTGCCTCAAGTCGGAAAACTACACTACATATGTTCCCAACACGCATAATAAGGTAAGACCGGTAGTTATGGCAAACAAAAATTTGCTCTACGACTATGTTTAAACAGGCCAATTAGCTGAGGCAATGTTAATTTGCTGCATTGAGTTTGGTGTTCACGCACACGTCAGCTGCGCAATTAGCTATACGAAATCAGCTGCTGGAAAAGTTGGTACAATCGCTCCTTTATTAAGTTCGAAAGTATATTCGGTACAAACACACAATTTTAGGTACATTTGGAACGTAGCCATAAAACTTCTCAGAAAATCAGTTCTTATTTTTATTGACATTTCAATGCATTTTCTGGTGCGGGCATACAAATTATACAGAAGGGTGGTCAAAGTAACGCAAGTATAGTTTATTTCGCCAGATAGACGGAAAAAATTTATTTTTAAAACGTCAGATCGAAAGTGATTCACCTTATCTACAACATAGTTTTGTCTCGCGCTGCTCGAAGAGATTATTTTCATAGCCAAAATTTGTTTACTGTGAGTACAGAAGTTTATATGGTATCAATGAGAATTGTTATCCTCCTATTTTCTTTATATAGAAATACATATTTACTTTTTAGGTACATTTATCTACTTTAAGGTAAAGTTTTTTAATTTTATAATTAAATTTTCCAACCCTGATGGAATATCAGCTGTAAAAGAGGGCCAGAAATAAACAGTTGATTGCTCTTTGTCCAATAAACATACCTCCAAGTCAAAACTAAACATACCTAGCAGGGTTACATAGAGAATCTGGCACAATTATTAATTGGCAATTAACAATTTGAATTTTTGTATGCAGGATTCGGCGCGAATGCCCATCATACGGTGTGGGGGGGGTGGGAAGAAATGAAAGAGGTGAGTCACTTCTTAACTTTGTATTATAAATAGACTTAGAAGTAGCTAATAGAGGTGAAGAAGCGACGTACAATTGGACCCAGGTCCAGGAACGTTCTTGACTTAACTCTCTTCACGATTAGTCGTACGAAGGTGGATAACTGGAGTGTGCTGCAGGCACCGTCGCACAGTGGGCCACCCCATACAAGTTAGCCGGAAAAAATGTGTTATTGGTTCTGATGCTTGAATTTGTCGTAAAAAGTGGCCATAAAGAAATTCACCTTGATTGGGGATCGACTGGATGGCTCCAGAGCTCCTTTGAGTAGGGTTTGTAGCAAAAACGGTGTATTGAAGGTATCTATATATAAATACGCCACAATAAAATCTTGAACCCCCTTTTTTGAGGGCATCGTTTGCTCGATTTAAATGAAACATATACCGATTTAAAGGATGTAACTTCCTCTAATCCAGAAATGTTAATCCCGATACATGGGGGGCGTGGCATCTGACATACATACTAAAATGTGAAAACCGATATACCTCTGGCACGGATGCATAGATTCTAATTACCCTACTCACGGCGAAAAATGATAGGTATTGAAAAAGGGAGCGTGGCACTTCCCATACAAACTGAAATTTTCATATCGATTATCTCTGGTACCGCTTAAGCTTACGTCCTGAAATTTGCCACAGGTACATATGTTGTCAATACCGTACTTACGGCGAAGAGTGGTAGATTTTGGAAAAGGGGGCGTGGCAAAATTCAAAAGTGTTTGGTAAAAGATGTCGAATTTCGACAACTGGGCGATAGTTACTAGTATAAATAATTTAACTGATAGCTATTTTAAAGATATCTTAACCTAATTTAGTATGACAAAAGCTTTTAAATTAATTTTATAGCTTTATACTGCAAAAAAAAAAACACTATTTAAAGTTTGAATGCAAAATTGTTTAATATACTCAATTATTTTTTAATGAATATATAACTTATAACTACATATTTGTTTTTTTTTTTTAATATATTTTTTGAGTTATGTCTGCGAAATGTCACTGTCGGAGTCTGAACTTTCATCTGTTTCATCAGTCGCGGAAGTTTTGTCCGCATCCTGGTGACTTTCGAAATCTATATGCGGTTCTTTTAAGAAGCTGATGACTTCGGGCGGCAGAGATCGAGAGTTTTTTAATGGCTTTTGGCGGTATGTATTGATTAACGGATCAGACGTTATCAAAAGCATGTTAAGCAAATCCCTATTCGTGTTGACTCTCTATGTGCCACTCTGAATCGCCTGCACCTGAGCTTCTTCAGATAGCTGCCCTATTGGCACGATGAATTTTTTATAACCTCAGTAGCATGGCATAATATCTTATGAACACTGGCTGGCATAGGATACCACTCGTATGCATTTAGGTACCTTCCTCTGGTTTCTTGGAGGAATTTTTGAAAAGCGTCAATACTTATCTCAAATCCTGATGATAAGCAACTCAGGATTATATAAAAAACTAGCCGACCCGGCGGACTTCGTGCCGCCCATAATTAGATTTTTAATTTAATCGTTTTGGTCCAATATTTTCTCCAACAGTCCACGATTTCCATTGGCAAATTCATCGGCTAAGATTATGGTTTGGTGGTCGTTTGCCGCCTTAAATAAACTAACGAAAGTGTTATGTCCATGAAGAAGTTCCCCGGCGGCACAATGATCCGGATCTATAGTGAATTTGCCCTAGAAACTTTATCTTATAGTTGGTGGCAATTTCAAAATGGATGCGCATCCTTGTTCAACAGAAATACAATATACATACATAGACTAAGATGAAATACCTTAAAAGCCAGTTTCACGAAAGAAATTTAAGTGAAAAATTATTTTTTTCTGTCAGGTTCTATATTAAATTCAATTAAAAAAATAAATCTTCATTAAATTACTTTTATTAAACTGGCTTTTAAGGTATTTCGACAGGTAGTGGTTTGAGATTTACCACTGCACAAATCAACCCTGGTATGTCCGAATGAAGCTTTAACGCATAATAATATAGGCAATTCACATCCATTAGGCCAATCGTAATACACGAGAGTTCGATATACTCAATGGTGCAACAGGTCGATTTAGTCTGACATTCACGGCAATTTTTCTCACTTGTCGATTTATAGTAATAACTCGCCCTCAGCATCACCTCACATCTCTTTTTAACCGACTTCCAAAAAAGGAGGAGTTTATCAGTTCGTCGGAATATTTTTTTTTTTTTTCATGTATGTTACCGAATAACTTTGGACCACGTCAACCGATTTCGATAATTCATCATGAGATATATATATATATATTTTTTTTTTATATGAGACTTGAAGTCGGTTTTTTTTTTTGCTAAAAATTACTTTGCAATTGGACTTCATTTACCGTTTCCAATACATGTTTTGAATATTCGTCAAATCGGATCATAAAAAAAAGATTTTTAGTAATAACTCAACTCCAGCGCCAACTGGCGGGTTAAATTGTGAAACTAAACTATCCAGAGACTCACTCAAACACACACACACAACTTTTTTGAAATCCCTCCAGCCTTTTAGAATTTCACTCACAAACATACCTACAGAAGAATTATATGCACATTCAAAGATAAGGAAAAGTCAGTACGTGTGTACTTTGCCTCGCCCTCTTTTCAAAGAGCCTACTTTTCTCCAGAGATATGCAGTATGAAATCCACCTTGTATGGTAGGTGCCACGCCCCCTTTCCCCTTTTCCAATAGCTCCATATTTTCTCCATGACTATGCGATTAATTTCATATATCTCCACACCAAGTTCCAGTACTCTACCAAGAATAATTCTAGAGATATGCAATAAGAAAAATTCGACTTGTATGGGAGGTGCCACGCTGGTATAAAGTTCCAGTATTCTACCATAAACACTTCCAGAGATACTTATTATGAAAAATTCGGTTTATATGGGAGGTGCCACGCTCCATTTTCAAATAGTCCGAAATTTTATTCATGAGTATGCGATTGATTTCTACTCTACCATGAACATTTCCAGAGATATACAGTATGAAAAATTCGGTTTGTATATGGGGTGCCACGCCCCTTTTCCAATAATTCCAATTTTTCTCCATCAGTATGTGATTGATTTCATATATTTCCGTACCAAGTTCAAAAATTTCTCCAAGTTTTCTCAAGAGTATGCGATTGATTTCATATACATGAAATACCAAGTTCCAGTACTCTAGCAGGAACACTTCCAGAGATACTTATTATGAAAAATTCGATTTATATGGGAGGTGCCACGCTCCCTTTTCAAATAGTCCGAATTTTCGTCCAGTGCTGTACCATGAACACTTCCAGAGAAATGCAGTATAAAAAATTCGTATTGTATGGGAGGGCCCACGCGCTTTTACAATACCTCAAATTTTTCTCAAGAGTATGCGATTGATTTCATATACATAGTACCTCCATACCAAGTTCCAGTACTCTACCATAAACATTTCCAAAGATGTACAGTGTGAAAAATTCGGTTGTATATGAGGTGCCACGCCCCTTTTCCAATAGCTCCAATTTTTCTCCATGAATATGTGATTGATTTCATATATTTTCGTACCAAGTTCAAACATTATACCATGAACGCTTCCACTACTTACTTTAGTTAGGATTAGACATTGGTTAGCCAAGGTTTAGAGACATGAGCCTCTTAACAGTAATAAGGGATCTGATTTTTTAAATTTTGAGTTGCGTCGTTATTGCAGAGCACCATCGGTATGTGAATTCATATATTTCGATAATGAAATAAATTCGAGCACAAATACGATTTTTAGTTACAAGAATATGTATTTCTTTTTCCTGTTATCAATACATATTTTGAATCTAGGGATAATCGGACCATAAACACGATTTTTAGTAATAACTTGAGTCCAACGCCACCTGGAGGCTCTTTTTTTGCAATGGTGTTGTTTTTCCTATTGTCAATACATATCTCGAATATGAGACGAATCGGACCATAAACACGATTTTTAGTAATAACTTGAGTCCAACGCCACCTGGAGGCTCTTTTTTTGCAATGGTGTTGTTTTTCCTATTGTCAATACATATCTCGAATATGAGACGAATCGGACCATAAACACGATTTTTAGTAATAACTCGACTCCTACGCCACCTAGCGGTTGTTTTAATAGTTATTCTGCTATTCGGAAGGTAGACAAATACTAGAAACAAATATCATAAAAATCGGTCCAGCCGTTCTTGAGTTATAAATGGTGTAACTAACACGACTTTGTTATATATATATAGATTTTCTTGCACTGTTGCCATTATTAGTTGTGCCATATCCAGGCTTTACGCCATCAATTATTAAGCCCATTTCACTTTTGAAACGAGATTGAATATATTTTTTGCGAAGTCCTACAGAGTCCTTGTCAGCAGTTTGCCTGATAATATATATTTTGACGTCTAATCTGTAAGCCATCTGTAATCTGTAATTCATAATATGCAAATCATACAGTTTTATAGAAACTTTTTGTATGTCTCTCTACTTAAGTGCTTATAACTTCTATATTTGTTATCCAATTTAAATGAGCAGGGTCTTATTGTATTTATAGAATATCATGCTTTGGCGTCCAAGTATCCGGAAGTTAACAAGCTCTTTAATGTTGATATTTTTACCGAAAGTATTTCTTTTATTATTTTTTTTTTATTATGCAAAATTTTCGATATATGTATCAATGGTTAGCTCCTAAACTATGAATTCGGTTGGAAAACATTGTTTACATAGAAGATATCAAAACTAATGAGTTTCGCTACATTAAACAGAAATTTGAGATTGGCCAGCTATATCAAAAAATTTAATTTTTGTATGGGGCCTTCCAAAGGAGAGGATATAGCGATATGTTCCCAGGAAAATATTGTTGGGGAGGAAAAATAATGGGGGTATATGGTACATTTGATCCCTTTAGAAGCAACTTTTAGGTAGGTATGCAAAAATACATGACAATGCAGAATTTGGATTGTCCAAAAAAGTTCGACTTTGTTGATAATTGTTGACGGAAAAACGCCTAATTTTGACACATTACTCTAGCTACGCCCCTCATCATATATTAATTGTTTTTATTTCATAAAAAAGAGCATCGTTTTCTTTGCCAAATACATTTTTTCCAGCGCCTTGGTGCACCACTGTCATGAACAACATAACACTTTTTAAAAATGTCTATTTGATTTTTGTACTTTTCAAAAAACAAAGTTACAAAACTTCAAATTTGACCTACAAATTACAAAGTGGGCTTTCAAACACCAAAGGATAATTTTTTCTATGTAATTGGACATTTCTTAACAAGTTGGAATTATCAAAACATCAAAATTCCATTGTGATTTTTTCCGGCTAAACTCGTCATATGGCCCATTGTGCGTCGTTCTCTGACCACAAATACATAAGCTTCGACATTTTGATCTCTCCCAAAAGAAATAGTAGGGTCCTCAGAAACCCTATAAATACTAATAGGGAACGCTATAGGAAAATACTATGCGATATGAAGACTGAGCCGCGCAGGTAAAACACAAAGGTTGAACTTGACAAAGGAGTTAGAAAAATAACGTCGAGTAGTAGGGAACTAATGCTTACAATGCATCCTGCCCTCTTTCGTGCACTAAGCGTAGATCTAAACCTCCTTGGTGGAATAAGCAGTAGAGCTGCAAAAACATCGGAGCACTATCGATAGTATCGATGTTTAAATATTTTTTTTAAAACATCGATGTTTTTCTTACTATCGTAGTTTTTAGAGGATATGCCATCATTGGAAAGTTTATCCGTTGCTGATTTGGGGCAGGCAAGAAGTATAAAAATTAAAGCGTAATAAACTCATAATCTTTAACAGAACGCTAAAGCGTAACAAATAATGGAACGGGCATATATTTCTGTTGAAAACAAGGGTGCCTAGTACTCTTCACAAACAAACTTTAGCAAACCATAGTAGAAAGCGTAGCAAATTTNACAAAACTTCAAATTTGACCTACAAATTACAAAGTGGGCTTTCAAACACCAAAGGATAATTTTTTCTATGTAATTGGACATTTCTTAACAAGTTGGAATTATCAAAACATCAAAATTCCATTGTGATTTTTTCCGGCTAAACTCGTCATATGGCCCATTGTGCGTCGTTCTCTGACCACAAATACATAAGCTTCGACATTTTGATCTCTCCCAAAAGAAATAGTAGGGTCCTCAGAAACCCTATAAATACTAATAGGGAACGCTATAGGAAAATACTATGCGATATGAAGACTGAGCCGCGCAGGTAAAACACAAAGGTTGAACTTGACAAAGGAGTTAGAAAAATAACGTCGAGTAGTAGGGAACTAATGCTTACAATGCATCCTGCCCTCTTTCGTGCACTAAGCGTAGATCTAAACCTCCTTGGTGGAATAAGCAGTAGAGCTGCAAAAACATCGGAGCACTATCGATAGTATCGATGTTTAAATATTTTTTTTAAAACATCGATGTTTTTCTTACTATCGTAGTTTTTAGAGGATATGCCATCATTGGAAAGTTTATCCGTTGCTGATTTGGGGCAGGCAAGAAGTATAAAAATTAAAGCGTAATAAACTCATAATCTTTAACAGAACGCTAAAGCGTAACAAATAATGGAACGGGCATATATTTCTGTTGAAAACAAGGGTGCCTAGTACTCTTCACAAACAAACTTTAGCAAACCATAGTAGAAAGCGTAGCAAATTTCTTAATAACTTCGTACTGCTTAAGAAAATTTGGCCCTATAAATTTTTCTTGACCATTTCTTGGGCTTTTTTTTCTTCGTCGAACTAAATAAATGTTTGAAAATAATCATGGTTTATAAATTTTAAGAAACCGCTGCAAGACAGCCTGAACATTTTTGAAGTTTGCTAACTTAACAAAAATGTTTTAAAATTTTCAATCTCACAAATACATTCTCACTTCCATTCTCAAATAAAAGAAAGTTTGAATATTTTCATATACTTGTTTTTTGTTTTACTTGAGTTGCTCTGAAAATTTCAATTTTATAAAGTGGACAAACTTCAAAAAATAAATGATGGCTGACGAATTGAGCGAGCGGTTTTACCTTGAAATATTTGTATCATGGAAAATAATAACATAAGATATCTAGTTTTTATTAACCCGTAACTTTAGTTTCATTTCTGCTTGGATATAAAAATTTAATACCAATGGTTTGTCTCTACGGGAAGCATTGAATACCGAATAACGAATATTTAAAAAAATTAAGACCCACCAACGCAGATCTCCATTATTTGAGAATATCGAGCAACACTAGTGTGCCCATTGTAATTTTTCAATCCTTGAAGTAAACTGAATAAAAAAACATTAAACTGTACCTAATTTTTGTTGTTTTGCGAGCATATTTACCAATCTTTTTGTGCTTATCTAAGAGTTTCACAATGCGTAGTTAACTCAGAGTCGGCAGTTAACTACAGATTTTTGTACTGAAAATCTCTAGTTAACTGCCGATTCTGAGTTAACTACGCATTGTGAAATTGGCCCTAAGAATAAAAACCTGAAGTGTACCCTGGATAATGCCTTTAATTTATTTAACAAGACATAATTTATAACACATATTAATAGTGTTGTTGCTTTATGAATACTTTTATAACATTATAAATTAAATGTGACCTTAAATACAAGTCAAATTAAAATTTAAATTAATTATTGGATAATTTTAAAATAATAAATGTAATTTATTAAAAAATTATGTTTGTTAATTGATAAGGATTTCAGCTTGAAACAAAAAGTTAAAATTCTCAAGAAACCACGATAGTATCGATACTATCGATGTTTTAGTGGCAAAAACATCGAAAAATCGATAGTTTCAAACATCGATGTTTTTGCAGCACTAATAAGGAGCCGGGATCACAAAGACGTGATGTGCTAGAAAGCTTCAAATTGGCCAAGGTAGCCGAATTGAATATAAGGTGAAAAAAAATTGCCGGCAGGGCCAAGGCGAATTCATACAAGGTGATACGGGAGATGCGAGATCGAAATAAAAAATCGATGTTTAAATCGATTGAAATCGAAACCAAAATAATCGATACAGGAGAGATCGTCAAAAAATTTATCGAACTGCCAAGATGGATTCATATTTTTTGGCAAATTACGCATATTACTTAATTTTCTTAAAGAAACAAAAAACTGAAATTACAAACACTATTGTACATAAGTAATTTTTAAAACATGCATGTTAACCAACAATCCGTAAATATGCATTTAAAAAAAGGGAGATAAGGCTTTTCTATTCTAAGACAGCGATATGAGCATTCAACAGAAACTTCATAAGTTCTTGGCCCAACTTTACTTCGAAATTTTGTTTTTCATCATAAGAGAAAATCAACCGTTATTTTAAAAAGTGCACTAGCCCAATAAAGCTTATCGTCGTTTAAAGTACAAACCACTTCTGCTTCTGCAAAACCTCGTCACTGACATTTGTGTCAAAAAAGATATTTGCTCAGCGGGAGCTCCTGGCACCAAGCCCTTCTCCATTCATACTAAAATATCGATACTTAGACATAAGGAGAAGAGATAATTAGGGATAAAAGAGAGAACCGTTTTGAAATAACGGAGGAATTAATTTTTGAAATTTTTTTTATTATCTCGGCGCTAGATGGCGCTGTAGGCCAATTTTATTGAATTTCCTTGAGTTTTTTCAAACAAATACTCAAATGAGAGGTCTTCATAAGAAAACTCAGTCGTGATGTGATCTTAAACACCGCAGTTAATATTTTAAATAGAAAATAATTTATTTGCTGTGTTTTTTATTATTTTGGCTACTTTTTCTTCGCTCTTACCTTATTTTTTGCTTTTTATTTTGGTTTTCAAAATCATCGTCTCAAATAACACTATAGGGGAGCTCACGTGGAGTAGCATTTTAGGTGTAAAGTTGCTACGTAGCAATCTACCACATGTTTTGTTGCTCTCCCAAAAACAAAATGCGTGCTAGATTGCTACGTAGCAACTTTACACCTAAAATGCTACTCCCCTCCCCTCCGCCCATCACGCACAAAACGATCGGCCTTATTCCTTAAAACTTTCTAGATTTTCTTATGCAATGCAATATGAATCAATTGAATGTCGATTCTCTTATTTTTTGGATCGATTCACGGATCGAATCAGAACTAAAAAAATGTACGAAAAATCGGATCCAAAGGGCTCAATTAATCGATCTGCGATTTAAAAATGGTATCTTTAGGTGATACCGGAAGCACAGAAACAAAAAAATTACACTATCAAATTATACGTACGATGACAATCAGAACACAGAATATGTACAACAAACACTTCATTTTGACATCAGCACAATACGCCTTGATATCAGCTCTCTGATAACATCACCTTATGTGTAAGAATCACATTTAGCAGACGGTTTTGAAGTGTTTGTTGTTCTAATATTGAAAAATAAAATTTAAATATCCTAGCTTATAAACTGTTAGACTTCGAGCGTTAAAATGGCAAACATTAAACCCACTATTATGTTCGCATGTAACTTTAAGAGCTATTCTTAGATTGTCGTTGATAGTGTGCCTTATGTTGCTAAACATATTGCAATGGTATCAGAGTCTTAGTGGTTTACCAAAAACGCTACCGCTCGCTTGGATGTACATAGGGTTCGAACGATACTATCGATATTGAGTAAGTATCGATACTGAGGGTATAAAAATGAGTACTTTAATGCTCGATAACTTATTTGGTGCTTTTACTCAATACTTTGCAAAGTACTCGTAGTATCGAATACTTTTTGAGAAACACACTTTTTAAATTTTTTCTTCCATTGGCAACCCAATTTTCTTTGCTTATATGGATTACTATCATTCAATTTTGTCCATCATTTAAAATAAACTGATACTGCGTGTCTGTTGCTTAACATAAACCAAATAAGTTGAAGTTTAATGGCCTTATTCATAAAAAATAAAGTAGGTTTAAAGAGCTTAATAAAATGCCATTTTCATATATTTTTCAGTTTATAAACCTTTTTTATTTTTATGAATAAGGTCATAAAACTTTACGCAAGTTCACGAAAATGCAGAATTTTTAGAAACTTTTTGGGTATGCAGTTTTGTAACCTATTCAAATTTACGTCTAGCCTACTACCGTTGTCTTTTAATTCAAACTTGCACATTAGCTCTGATCCAGTACTCCATGAACTTACAGGATTTTACACGTACTTGCAGGAAGTTGCAGGAAAAATGTTCCCGTACTCCAAAATCCTGTAAATGAGAGCGACTTTTGAAGAGTTGTGTAGAGAATGAAGTTGCAAGATTTTACCCGAACTTTTTCTTCTGGTAAAATCATGAAAAGTGTCAAGCAATCACTGGTTGACGTTTTTACAGGAAAAAAGGTTTTTTTGTTCCCGTACTTTTTGTTGTTACTCACTTTTTACTCTCACTTCAGAGAGTAATTTTGCTGTTTGACAGTTTTACAGGATTTTTCACGAAAAGTATTGGATCAGAGCTAATATTATACTAAAATTGAATAGGCTACAAAAATGCATACCCAAAAAGGTTACACAAATTTCTTAACAAAATGTGAAATTCGTGAAAGTATATATATATATGTATGTAAGTACATTTAACGTTAAAATTACATCTAACGTGAAAGTAAGTTCTGCAATGAAATAAAAATCATATATTTTAAATTTCTACTGTTTTAATTGCAGGAAATAACTAGATATACGATTGAAAAATAAAATAATTTTAGTATCCCAAAAAACGTTTTTTTAATGAGTCCGATACTGAGTAGTATCGATACTTTTTCCCTGATACTTTTAGAGTATCGATACCATGAGCTCGATGCCAGAATGAGTACTCAGTATCGATACCAAAGTCTGAAATTTCGAACCCTAGATGTACAAAATCGAATGAAATCTATTTTTCTAAGATGGCGCTTCACTTGTACAAGGCGGTTATTGACATAACGAGTAATAATAAAACTGGTATACAAACAAACGAGTAATGAGTCCTAAGGTCTAGTTACAGTTTCATCTTAACAACTAACTCTTAACGTCTAGTTAAGGTGTGTAAGTATAAGCACATGCCTACTCTACTACTGTTTCCTACAGCTCGGCCGTCCTGACTTATAGGAGCTCCTGATTCTACGACGTTTTTGTAAAAACAAAGTTTTGGTCACAGCAATCAAAACTTTTAATTTTGCTTGGGTTTCTAGTATTTTTATCACAACGATTTCCTCTAAAATTGCACCAAGGTTTCAAATTTGTTATCGACCAGGTGCCTTTATATGGAATCTGTGTCTGCTGAAAACCTTCTACATCTTCGACTATGTAGCGATCGTTTTCCAGAACTTTAGTTATTCTGTTCGGTCCCTTGAACTTGGGTATCAATTTGCTAGACACACCTACTTGTGAACTGACATTGGAGACTACAACGTAGTCTCCTACGATAAATTTGCGTGGTTCTCGCCGTTTTTTATCTGAGTACGCCTTGTTGTAATTCTGTGCTTTACGTTGCTCTATTTCTGCCTGTTCTCTGACGTTTTTTATTATTGATGGACTAAAATTTTGTACTGGTTCTATTACATTTTCTCTGATACTATCTACGATCTTTCCTTTTTGCCTAACTCCGAACAAAAGTACACTGGGTTGTTCCCTAGTCGATTTGTGCACCGTATTGTTCATGGCATGTTCTGCCGATTCTAACATTTTTTCCCAGCTTATCTCTTTCTCAGAATCTACCATTTTTGCCAACATAGGCCCTAGGCTTTTGTTCACAATTTCAACCTGCCCGTTTGCTTGAGGCGAGCTTGTCGCAACTTTTATGTGTTCTACACTACTTTCTTCTAAAAATTCCTCGAACTCTTTTGACGTGAAGCAGGTTCCTCGGTCTGACACTATGAACTTTGGTCTGCTATAGGCCCGGAAACAATCTTTTAAGGCTGTAATGGCATCTTTTGAAGCGGTGGTTTTCGCAGGGTAGAGACGAACAAACTTTGAGAAAGCGTCGATCACCACTAAGATGTGTTTTGTACATTTGCTATGAATGGGTCCGTAATGGTCAATTTCGAACGGCACCTTTCCTTTTGGAATCATGTGTAACTGCCCTTCCTTTTTACCGCTCTTACACGAAAATTCTACGCATTTCAAACAATTTTCTATGTGTACTGACGCCTTTTTTTAACATTGGGGAACCAGTAACTTTTCCCTATTGTCTCTACCACCTTATCTATACCTAGATGTCCCATTTCGTCATGGTATTTAAACAAAACTTGTTCTTCCATAGGCTCGGGTACGTAGAAAAGTAAGTCTTTGTCCTTCTTCTTATAGATTAATCCGTTTCTCATCTCATAATGACTGTTTTCCGTAATTTTTTTTATCTTTCCAATCCGTTCGTCTCGACTTTGACATATAATTAAGTTTTCTTCGAACGTATTGGTGTGAATCACTAGCACATTGTTTACTCTACCTAGCGCGTCTACGTGTTGCATTCTTTTCCCTGACCTATGCTCAACCTCGTAATCTAACGCCCACCTCGCAATTCTTGGGTTCATATCTTTTTTATTAAGTGTCAATGTCAGGGAGTTGCAGTCAGTGACTATCTTAAACTTAATACCTTGCAGATATACCCTGAACCTTTCCAACGCATACACTATCGCTAGTGTTTCTAATTCGAAGCTGTGATATTTGGATTCTACATCCGTCGTTCGTTTGGAGAAATAAAACACTGGATGTAGTTTCCCATCTTTTTTTTTTGTAACAATATTGCTCCAAATCCTAGAGAACTTGCATCGCAGTGTAACTCAGTGGAGTCGTTCGGGTCGTAGATTGCTAATAGAGGGGACGCAATAAGTTTTTCTATAAGGGTTTTAAATGATTATATTTCTTCTTTNGTAACAATATTGCTCCAAATCCTAGAGAACTTGCATCGCAGTGTAACTCTGTGGAGTCGTTCGGGTCGTAGATTGCTAATAGAGGGGACGCAATAAGTTTTTCTATAAGGGTTTTAAATGATTATATTTCTTCTTTCCCGAACTGGAACTTCCTATCTTTTTTCCTAAGATCATAAAGAGGTTTGGCTATAGTCGCAAAATCTTTTATAAACCTTCGGAAGTATGAGCACAAGCCTAAATAACTTTGAACTTCCTGGACTTTTGTTGGGACCGAAAAATTTTCTATTGCCTTTAGTCCCTTTTCGTCGGCTTGAATACCTTTGTCGCTAATGATATATCCTAAGTACGATACCTTTGACTGTAAAAACTCGCATTTATCCAGTCGTAGCTCTAAATTATTCTGAACAATCCCCGACATAACTTTTTCCAATATTTCTAGATGCTGTTGTACGCTTTGCGTTGCTATCATAAGGTCGTCTAGATAAATTATAACTTCTCCACTTCGGATCATGTCGGCAAAATTTTATTAATGAACTTCTGAAATGTTGCGGATGCATTTTTCAGTCCGAATGGCATCCTCAAAAATTCGAACTGTCCCAAGGGGGTAGTGAAGGAGGTGTACTTAACTGAGTCTTCGTTTATAAAAACGTAAAAAATCCGTTTTTTAAGTCTAACTTAGTGAATATCTTTTTGTTCGCCAACCTGTCCAGTAAATCGTCTATAAGTGGCATGGGATAACTGTCTTTGACTGTAACCTTGTTTAGTTTCCTATAGTCAACGCATAACCGAAGTTCAGCTGTTTTCTTTTTAACCAATACTATTGGCGACACAAATTCTGATTCGCTTGGTCGTATGTATCCCTTTGCCAAATATTCGTCTATTATTTTTTGTAGCGTTTCTTTCTCACTATAAGATAGTCTTCTCGGAGGACACGCAAATGGCTTATCGTTTTCTAGCGCTAGTCGCATTTCCTTTCTTACAAGGGGCTCACGTAACTTTTTTGAGTTCACATAAATTTTCCTAAACATCTGCACGAAACTTTCTTTTTCTCTACAGCTTAGCTGTTCACCTACTTTGAGATCTACGTCCGTTTCTTCGCAAGCATCTATTGCCATAATTTCATTTAACACTTCGCTAATATTACCTTCGTTTGCACCCTCTGTGCTTTTCACTTTTTCGCACTTGCCCTTGTTTTCCACGACTAAATTGCTCACTTTCTCGACTTTGTGCATTTTCTCAACTTTGTTTTTGTTCTCTACTTTGTCCACAACATTTTCTACTTCCACTTGTGTAAACTCGACATTTCCTATCTTCAACTTTGCGTCACTAGTTTCAATAAAATCCCTGCCTAGCAAAACTGAATAACCCATACATTCGTTTGGAACCACTAGGAGTTCAACTGAATCATATTTATTCAATACTTCTGTGTAACATTTCATTTTTCCAACTATACTCAAAGTGGACTTATTCAACCCGTAATATATTTCTTTGACATCTTCTGATTTTGCTCCTGCTGGCACTACAACTTTCTTGATTAGGCTAACGGGGCTTCCTGAGTCGACTAAACATTCTACGAACATATCACTATTAGCATGTGCTGATACATATAATTTAAAATAACTTACGAAAGTGTTCTTGCTTTTTTTATATTGACTGCACTCCGCTGATTGGTGGCCTTGCTGTCCGCAAGCGAAACAGGAACCGGCTTCTCTTTTCGGCATTCTGCAGTCCTTTGCGTAATGGCCAGAGCAGTTGCAATTGTAGCATCGCATCCTGTTGTCTGGTCGAGGCTTTGTGCTGGACGCTCAGGGAGATTAATGCAGCGGAACGCCCTCACTACGTCGTTCGCGGAAGTAAAATTTCGTAACCTAGCCTGATTACGTAGTTGCCTGTCAGGTATGCCTTCTATGAGGTAGTCCGCGAGGTCCTCGTCGCTCAGGTTGAGCCCGCCGCCTAGCAGACATTTTTCGTTGAAATAGTTGGCGAAACTCTCCTCGGGTGTCCATGTCCGCTTTTCGAACGTTTTTGGGAAACGCCGGCTTTGCACTATACCATGCCAGGGCTGCGCCTCTCAGTTTGGTGTGGATTGCGACACCCAACATAGCGTCGTTTACTTGTAGTACTTCGCGGTAATGTAGCAACTGATTGTGCCAAGCGTTGAAACCGTCGCCGCCATCGTATGTCGGTATGATGTCCTTCAACGTTTCGAACGGGACACCCTCCCTTATTCCTTTGCTTGCGTTGGTATTCGCCGCCATTTCATTTTCTTTTTCCAACAAAGTCTTTTGCAAATTTAGAAGTTCAATTTATTTTTGTAGCAGTTGAATTTTTAAATTGCTTGCTTCAACACTACCGTTGTCGACGTCGGGCATGGGCTGAACTGTCGCACCGTTGGTTGCTGTGTCGTCTCTCGAACTGTTATCCGATAAGCGGTGCCCAAATGTACCGCTACGTGTACACGACAATATATTTCGCATGTATACCGCGCCATCATCGTTGTCTGTACCATAGCTGTTCCCGTTGTCTTCCTCGCCGTTGTTTTGACCGTTACTCCTACCGTTGTTCTGACCGTTGTTCGGAACGTTGTTCTGACCGTTGTTCTCCACATTGTGCTCACCGTGGCTTTCCTCGTTGTTCTCACCATTGTTTTCCACGTTGTTCTCATCGTTGTTTCTGGCCACACTTTTCTCGCGCTGTTACTGACCATTTACATTTTCCATCTCTTCGTCGTCGCCACCATCTAAAACGCTTTTTTCGCCTGCCTTGTCAACTGGGCATAATCCTCGCGCCTCCACAGAAAGCTCGCTTAACCTGGCGGCTAATGACGCTTTTGCACCGCTGGCATTGATGCCTACAGGGCAGATCGCCACCGTTTAGGTCGGCGAAGTATCTCAGAAGTTGTTCGTCCATAGGGCTACATTCACTACGTATTCTACTACTCAGGGCTGGCATCGAGTCAAACCCAGGGCCAGAAATCTACACCTGCTGTGTATGCCGGAGACGACTACACCACAACTCCACCTCAGTCAAGTGTAATGCCTGCGAGGGGTGGAGTCACCTTAGAGTCTGCTCAGGACTACGGACACATCGACAGTGGACCACGTCGTACGTGGCCCCCTCTTGATCAAACAGAGCAGCCTCCACGGCTAACCTCAGTCCACCCTAGCAGCCTCACACAGTCACCACAATACAACAACATAATAACACCACAGACCATACCACATCCACGACAGACCACATAACGACAGACCGCCAACAACTCCTGGTTCCCCCCACAATCTGCACGGTATGTCAGACCAGGATATTCCGTAATGTGACATCAGTCAAGTGCAACACCTGCCTTGGCTGGTGCCACTTTAGGGCATGCTCAGGTCTGCGTACCACGCGAGATTGGACTGGGAACTTCGAGGGCCCGTGTTGCGCTGCTCGGTCGCAGACCTCAACTGCGACGCCTCCCGCCACCACCACAGGGCGGCAACCATCACAGCAGCGCACACAGCCAACGGCGGTAAGAACACACACATCCCTTACACCCCACATCACGACACGTCTCCCGAACCACATGAAGCTCCTCCAATTCAACTGTAACGGGCTACAGAGCAAGATTGAGGAGATAACCGTCTTCATGTGTCGGCGTGATATAGCTGCGGTCCAAGAGACGAAGTTGCCCAGCAATTCAACTTTGTTGATTTGCGCCGGGTACTACGTGCACCGTCGAGATCGCGAGCGAGATAATGGTGGTGGCTTAGCGTTCATCACGCACCACACCGTGCAGTATCGTCTTATCGAAGCAGACATCGACCGCAGGGATACCACCCTAGAATGTCAGGGCATTGCTATCCGGTCAGGCGATGTCGAGCTCGAAATATTTAACATATACATACCCCCTGTCACCTGCTGCCCGGCAGGATATCACCCTGATATAGGTGCGCTCCTCAGNTAAAATATTTAACATATACATGCTGCCCGGCAGGATATCACCCTGATATAGGTGCGCTCCTCAGAGGTGAAAACCGTATGGTAGTAGGTGACTTTAATGCGCACCACGATCTTTGGCACTCAAGCCTGTCAAACGATCGTAGGGGAACAGACTTGGCTGAGCAGATAGACGATTCGACATTCTGCACAATGAACGACAACGCACCTACCAGGATTATGGGTAACTGCAGTAGCTCGCCAGACATCACCATAGTCAGCGCTGGTCTGATAAACAGCATAACATGGCGACCTATGCTGACTTTAGCATCAGACCACCTACCCATAGTCATCTCGATAGATAAACCAACCGACTTTGCCTCCGCCAAACACCGGACCTATATCAACTTTTCTAAAGCTGATTGGAAAGGTTACGCGGAGTTTACCGAAAACACCTTCACAGCGCTTCCCACACCAACCGACGTCCATCTCGGTGAACGTAAGTTCCGCAGGGCTGTCACTGCTGATGCAGCTCGCTTCATACCGGCAGGATGTATAACGGACCCACGTCCAAAATTCCCTGCCGAAGCGGCTGTTCTAACCGATGAGCGTGATAGCCTTCGTCAGGCCGATCCCGGAGATCCCCGTATCAGGGATCTCAACGCGGTGATTCGGCAACTAGTAAACGTACATAAGCGGAAGAAGTGGGAGGAGCATCTGAAGACCTGTAACTTCACCTCTGGTGTGAGCAAGCCTTGGTCAACCGTGAGGTCGCTGTCCAATCCGACGAAGCACGACGACAGAATCGAAATTTCCTTCGGTGACCATGCTTCGTCGGACCCGAAGCGATGCGCGAGCTATTTTAGCCGGAAGTTCGTACTGCATCCTCCGGGGGACAAAGCAAAGCGTCGAGTGACCAGAAGGCTGCACAAACTGCCAACAACCTGTGCCCCCCTTGCTTTCACTTGAGGTGAAGTTCAGGTGGCCATCGGGAAGGTGAAAGCCTCCAAAGCCATGGGTCCCGACGGAATATCCATGCTGATGCTGAAAAATTTGGGTCCTGCGGGGGTAGCGTACCTAACGGAGGTCCTCAATTTGTCTATGGCCACTCTCATCATCCCAGACATCTGGAAGGTGTCCCACAGAGGCTCAAACGGTGGTCGGAAAATTATCTGAGTGGTCGACACTCATCGGTAATGTTTAGAGACAAAACGAGTAAATTCAGGAAAATAAAACAGGGGGTTCCACACGGTGGTGTCCTTTCCCCGCTACTGTTTAACTTTTACATTTCAAAGCTCCCTCAACCACCAGAGGGAGTCTCGATTGTCTCTTACGCCGACGATTGCTCGATCATGGCGACTGGGAATGGAATGACCTGTGTACGAAAGTAAACGGGTATCTCTCCGAACTTTCTCGCTTCTTCACTGCAAAGTGTCTAACCCTCTCCGCTACAAAATCCTCTGCGACCCTGTTCACAACCTGGACGAAGCAGGTCAGGCTACCGCTGGGAATTCACGTCGATGACACACCAATTCCGACGGTGAATAACCACAAAAAACTCGGAGTAACATTCGACAGCCTGCAAAGACAAAGAAACGTTGCTGGCAACATACAAGGCAATAGGCCGCCCGGTTTTGAACTACGCAGCTCCAGTGTGGTCGCCGGGGACTAGTAGGACGCAGTGGATGAAGCTACAAACTGTACAGAATACCGCACTCAGGACAGCGAGAGGATGCCTCCTGATGTCGCCCGAACACCATGTCCACGGCGAGGCGCAAATGCTGCCCGTAAAGGAGCACAACATAATGCTCTGCAAGCAGTTTCTGATCGGAAGCCACAGAAGTGGCCACCCAAACAGACAGCTGCTTGCAGAGGAGCCCTCGCCTAGGCACGTCAGGAGGCATCTATATGAACTGACGGACGAAGTCCAACCTCTGGACATGTCAGCTTATCGACTGGCCCTGAACGGCATTCACAGGGAGTCAGTCTCGAGTTATGTAGACTCTAGACCTGTGAATGCCGTTCTAGGCATACCGCCCCCGGACACAGACGAGACGGAGCTTCATCTGCCTCTGGAGACACGAACGACATTAGCACAACTTCGCTCCGGCTACTGCAGCAGGTTAAACTCTTACCTGAGTAGATTGAATGAGGAAGTGCCAAATGAGTGTCCGGCATGCGGAGAGACCCCACATGACTTGACGACAACGACTGAGATACCAACCGTCCTGGGCGGGGTTGTTGTAGCCGCTAGAACAACAACAACAACAACATGCCTACAGCAGCGCCACAGGCCTTCAGCTGCAATAGAGAGTATCTTTCCGCAATTACCGCATCGCGATTCATTTTAAAACTTAAGTTTTTACTAAAACTTTTACACGGAATTTAAATTTTATAATCAAAATGGGTTCAAAGACCACTTCTGATGCAATGGTATCAGAGACTTAGTGGTTTACCAAAAACGCTACCGCTCGCTTGGATGTACAAAATCGAATGAAATCTCTTTATTTTTCTAAGATGGCGCTTCACTTGTACAAAGCGGTTATTGACATAACGAGTAATAATAAAACTGGTATACAAACAAACGAGTAATGAGTCTTAAGGTCTAGTTACAGTTTCATCTTAACAACTAACTCTTAAGGTCTAGTTACAGTGTGTAAGTATAAGCACTTGCCTACTCTACTACTGTTTCCTACAATATGCATATACACATTTTTAAGATGCTTACAAAGAGGGCAGTCACAAAGGTTAAGTATATCTAAAAGGGAGACAAGGAGTTTTGGTCATGTGGGATACAAGAGAAATACATGAGATAATAAGAGAAACAAAAACACGCATAAATCAAATCGCACTGCTTATACATACTATGTAAGTAAAAAAATCTAAAGATAATGTATATGCATGTATATAGGCTTCAAATGGCAGCTGGAATGTGATCAATGTTTTCACGATCATGAACTCTAGTCGCTTCACTGTCGGTACGCCTTCTAATGTAGACTTGTCCACGAATAGAGAATGCACTAACTAGGCGGTTTTGTTTTTTTAGCTNTTAGCACAACTTCGCTCCGGCTACTGCAGCAGGTTAAACTCTTACCTGAGTAGATTGAATGAGGATGTGCCAAATGAGTGTCCGGCATGCGGAGAGACCCCACATGACTTGACGACAACGACTGAGATACCAACCGTCCTGGGCGGGGTTGTTGTAGCCGCTAGAACAACAACAACAACAACATGCCTACAGCAGCGCCACAGGCCTTCAGCTGCAATAGAGAGTATCTTTCCGCAATTACCGCATCGCGATTCATTTTAAAACTTAACTTTTTACTAAAACTTTTACACGGAATTTAAATTTTATAATCAAAATGGGTTCAAAGACCACTTCTGATGCAATGGTATCAGAGACTTAGTGGTTTACCAAAAACGCTACCGCTCGCTTGGATGTACAAAATCGAATGAAATCTCTTTATTTTTCTAAGATGGCGCTTCACTTGTACAAAGCGGTTATTGACATAACGAGTAATAATAAAACTGGTATACAAACAAACGAGTAATGAGTCTTAAGGTCTAGTTACAGTTTCATCTTAACAACTAACTCTTAAGGTCTAGTTACAGTGTGTAAGTATAAGCACTTGCCTACTCTACTACTGTTTCCTACAATATGCATATACACATTTTTAAGATGCTTACAAAGAGGGCAGTCACAAAGGTTAAGTATATCTAAAAGGGAGACAAGGAGTTTTGGTCATGTGGGATACAAGAGAAATACATGAGATAATAAGAGAAACAAAAACACGCATAAATCAAATCGCACTGCTTATACATACTATGTAAGTAAAAAAATCTAAAGATAATGTATATGCATGTATATAGGCTTCAAATGGCAGCTGGAATGTGATCAATGTTTTCACGATCATGAACTCTAGTCGCTTCACTGTCGGTACGCCTTCTAATGTAGACTTGTCCACGAATAGAGAATGCACTAACTAGGCGGTTTTGTTTTTTTAGCTCAGTTGCCAGTCGCATAAGCTCACGATTCTTCCTAGTTAGGCATTTATGTACGAAGATCTTCTCGCCAGTATTCAATCCTATGTTACGCAACGATAGAGAATTTCGGCCAGATTTTAAAAACAGTAGCAATCGCCTTAAACAATTGTGAGCGATCAAACGCAGAGTTTAATTTGACGATAATTGGGCAATGCTGGTTGCTACCTCTGTTCTTATTTTTGTTTTTGTTCGCGCGCAGACGAAAGGTAGAGCGTACGGGAAGTGGGGGCAGGTTAACCGCCTGGCATAGTTTTGAGAACAAGAGAACAAAATTTTTTTGGCACCTGCGGAACACCACAAATGATAACATCAGTCGCGACCAGCGCATTCTCCAACTCATCCATTTTCTGACATAATGTAATAAAATCTTTGTTACAATTTTCGCGCAACGTCTCTAGCGCACTCACTCGCTCCTCCATAGATGTCATTGCGGACTTAAAATTGACAAGATCAGCACAAACTTCAGACATTTTCTGCATAACTCGGTCTTCGCTTTCTTTAATTTTTGTCATTATGCTAGTCATGGATGCTTCCAATTTCAATTCAAGTCTTTCTAATAAACTTACCGGTGTTGGACTGTTTACTCCTTTGCTTAGCAGGTTTTGAACGGGAGTTTGCAGGGGAGAGGATGCCTTACGAGCAGTTTTTCTCTGACTTTGCAAAGGAAGGAAAGGAAAAAGAAAATCAAGCGAAAAAAGGCGACGTAAACATATATCAGCTACAGCAGTGCTGGCGTTCGCACAGATATTCAACTTAATTAGACTAGTATATTTATTGAAGGTTGGTAAATACTTTAAAAGCGTGATTTCATGCAGCGCCACAAAAACACCTCCACTCACAATGACATTTGGTATTTCACATATGTATATATATGTACATATGTATATGCATATCTCTAAAGCTAGCTGAAGAAATTATTGATTTTTAAAATCTATTAGCTATTTTCTCTTGACCGTTAGAACTCAAATATTGAAAATGTTCTTTCTAATTTGTGAAACTCAAACTGGAAATTTTCAAAGTCATGCAGGGCAGAACAAAAAACTGTGTGAAATGTTTTTTCACAAAGAACAACAGTTATATTGTTATTATTAGGGAACGGATTTTTAGGACCTAAACACCTATAAAAAAAGCAAAATAAAATAACGAAATAGGCTAGAAAAGGCAAAATAAAATAGCAACATAGGCAGGAAAAGGCCCTAGAATACACAAAAAAGGCACTAAAAAAGCAAATATCTTAAAAAAGGCAACATCAAAGAAGTATATATGGAATCAGAGAAAACTGATCTGATCTTAAGGGCAAGGCAGTTGGTAGCTATGTACGTGCAGAGAGTAAAACCTGTCTTATTTCTCTATTTATCCCTAATTATCTGTGCCTTTTATATTTAAATATCGATATTTGGGTATAAATGGATAGGACTTGATGACAGGAGCTTCCGGTGAGCAAATCTCATTTTTGACACAAATGTCAGTTACGAGGTTTTGCAGAACAACGCGTCGCGGTGTTTGTTCCTTTAGCCAGGGCTTTGGAGCGGACTGAGGAGCTAAGGGTACTTTCACACAGAAAGCCGGAAGAAAGCGAAGCTGCTTACCGCAAATGATAAGCGGCAAAAATGTTTGCTCAATTATATTCAAAATATTTGTTGTAAATTTGGAGCAGAACTGGAGCAAAGAGCTAAAAAAAATAGTTTGCTCCTTAGCTCCTTAAAGAAAAATTTTCAATATTTTGTTTTTGTTGTTTTCTTGCCTAGTAACGTGTGTGGACCAAATTTCTCTGAGGAATTTGGCCCACACAAATACCCACCACCATAGCACCAGAAACCGGCAGGATGACACCACACAAGTCAGAGCAGGCAGCAACGCAACAAGCCACAACAACACAAGTCATAGCAACACCCGACAACCTCTTCGTTGCTATGACAACGCAACATCACACAGCAGCATATAGCTGTACGACCACGCAACATCAAGCTCACAGCCTTTCAAAGATATAACACAGCCGCTCAACAGTTAGGCAGCACGAGACTGTGGTCGTGAACAGACGGTTACTGGCAAGAAGTGACGTCATTTGCGCCGGCTTGAGCCTCGGGCTTGATTCCACTTCTGCAACAGCTGCTGGTAAGGGTGATTTCTTCTGCGCCGACTTGAGCGTCGGGCTGAACGTCACTTTCCCAGTGGCACCGCCACAAGCTACATACACTCTCACCACAGCCTCTCGTGAAACCGCGTACGGGCGACACCCGCCGTCAGCAGAGCGACGTCTACAGCGCCATCAAGAAGCGCTCCCCACCGCCGTCAGCAGAGCGGAGTTGACAGCGCCATGTACCGGCACGACTAGAGTGCTACTCTCCGGCGTCACTAGAGCGCTACTCATCGGCGCGACGCGAGCGTTACTCAACGAAGTTAACTGAGCGCCTCTCATCAGCGCGACCACGAGTGCCACTGGCCATCGACGTCAGGGCGCGACCAGAGTACCACTTTTCAACGACATCAGTGCGCTACTCTCCGACATTGCAAGAGCGCCACATACCGGCGTCACCAGAGCGCTACTCACCGACGCTGTTAGAGCGCCACTCATCGGCACAACCAGAGCGCAACTCGCCTATATTGCAAGAGCGCTCGACGCGGCCAGAGCACCACTTACCGACGTTAGCAGCGTGCCACTCATCGGCGTGAGCAGGGCCCACCAGTACTAAAGCCACGCCACTATGGCATAACGGGCCAGTAACGGAACACAGAGCCGTTACCCAGCTACCAGAAGCGACATTACTGGAACTTTGAACCGTGATCTTTGTTTGTTATATGTTTATAGACGATAAGAAAGTTAGCCAATAAAGTACGATTTACCAGAGCCCCGAAACTACAAATTTATTGTAACGAATCCTGGACACGGCGAGTATACCCCAGCATTGTAGAAAAACGCCTCGTTACAATTAGCGCCCGAGCAAATCGTACACGCGCAAAGGAAAATTTTTTTTGGAACAAACAAAAGCGAATAAAATGGCGGACACAGCGTGGCTGGATGATGTACTCAAGGAGCAACTAGTGTCCAATGCACAGGAATTGGGGATCGAGTGCGCGGGTACCGCCCGAGAAATACGCAAGCGTATTACGGCTCTGGCAGCCAAGGCGCACACCGACTCGGAGATCTGCAAATACTTCAAAGATGTATGATTTTTATAAATTAAAGAAGAATCTTTAAAAGAACTCCTCCAAAAGGCCTTGTGAAGTACGTCCTATAAAAGCCCTTCTGGAAGGCCTTCCATGGGTAGCGAAAGAAGAAGTCCTTCAATTTGTGCCACTCCATATAAAAAATAAAGGATAAAGGAATGTATAGTGAAAGGCCTCTGAACTCCCAGGAAGGCCTTTCAGACGGGCTTTTAATTCCTGAAATTATCTACTGGGCGCACATATAGGAAACAAAGCACTCATTGCCTCGCGAGGCTACTGGCTGCCTGGCACTGATCTAGATGCATTTCTGCATCACAAAAAAGGAATAAAAAAAATTCGCCTATGTTTTTTTGGCGGTTAGGACTCGATATGTAAATAAATAAACAAAAAAGTTGTTTATTGGGAGCGGGAGTGGAGCAAGAGCGGAGCGATCAAAAAAACCTTTGCGCCAAAGCTTTGCTTTAAACCAGTGGTCGGCAGGCCATACCCTGCAAAAATCTTGACTACTCCATGCATGCGTGTAAAGAGTACTCCCTAAGGACCAAGAAGTACTCCAAAATTACCCACAATTCATATAAAAAATATGGTCCAATTAACATTGCGATGTCCTAGGGCAGGACCATATACTCCATCTCTGCATTACATCAGAGTAGCACAAAACTACTCCAACATATTAACAATGGCATTGCTGTTATTTTTTTTGTTTGTACACGGTTTTGTTCTTCACTTCTCAGATGCTTTTTCGAAACTGATAAAAACCAAAAACAAAAAATTAAAAATTACATGTTGCCTCTGACGGCATTCGAACCCGAACATGCTGGGAGATAACAACTAACAGCAAGCATCTTTACGTGTTCACAGGGCTGCCAACTTGGCTCAAAACGTGCCATTTTTGGCCCTATTTTACATCAAATGGCACTTAATTTTTCAATTTGGCACAAAGTGGCAAGATGGCACTTTTGAAAAATAGTAATATTTCAATAAATTTTTGTGAAAACTTAAATTTTCTAATTTCTAAAGGTTATTCAACTGGTTTATCATATTTTGGCATTGAACGTTTGTTTTAGAAATGTGGTTCTTATTTTATTGCTAAATATGAAGGATTTAAAAGGATGGCACCTTTTTGGCACTTATATTTTTCTATTGCGCACATTTTGGCACTTTTTTATCCTCAATATGGCACCTCATAGCTAAGGATAGTTGGCAGGCCTGCACGATCAGTTACAGCCAGACATGCATATGTGCTTTCAAATGCTCAACTTCAATCACATTTCGTTAAAATACGAGCAGTGATCGGGTAACAATAAGCTGGTGCACACGAGTTGGTACGCTACAGCCTGACAGAGGAACACTTTTGTAAGTACTCCAATATACCAGAAATAAACTACCAGGGCTGTAAAAAATTGCAATCAAATTGGATTGCAATCGCATATTTTACATAATATTGCAATCTAGTTTAGTTGCAATTAACATTGATTGCTTATATTTTGATTGCAAAAATTGAAATTTGCAATGATTTAGAAGAAATTGATTGCAATAAGTTTTTGATTGCAATTAATTTTTGATTGCAATCATTAATTGCATAAAAATAGCTAACTGCAATCTGTCTAAATGACATTTATTTTGATGGATAATTGGAAGTACGATGGGGGTTAACGGCATTACACCTAGCAGTAGGTTGTTTTGATTGTCGTCTTTAATGTTCCGCTAATCGAGAGCATATACAATGTGCGTGCATAAAAATTCGATTTTCTGCATGACAAAGCTGCAACTAATCAGCACCTCCATCGTGTTTTTCAACCATCCCTAGTAGTATAACATATCAATGGCTGAGTGGAAGATCGACCTATCTCGGCAGCCAGTTCGAAAACGCCCTATCCCAGAAAATTTTTCAATAACGCTCTACTTCAGAATTTGATTTAAGAACGCCCTATCTCAGAATTCGGTTCAGAAACGCCCTATCTCAACTGCCGATGCAAAAATGCCCTATCTCAGCACATTTTCAATGTATTTTCGTTTGAGATAGGTCGTTTTTGAACCGAATTCTAATATGTATAGGGCGTTTTCAACCAAATTCTGAGATAGGGGGTTTTCCAATAAAATTCTGAAATAGGGCGTTCTTCAATCAAATTCTAAAGTAGGGCGCTCTTGAAAAGTTTTCTGAGATAGGTCATTATCGGCATTACACCTAGCAGTAGGTTGTTTTGATTGTCGTCTTTAATGTTCCGCTAATCGAGAGCATATACAATGTGCGTGCATAAAAATTCGATTTTCTGCATGACAAAGCTGCAACTAATCAGCACCTCCATCGTGTTTTTCAACCATTCCTAGTAGTATAACATATCAATGGCTGAGTGGAAGATCGACCTATCTCGGCAGCCAGTTCGAAAACGCCCTATCCCAGAAAATCTTTCAATAACGCTCTACTTCAGAATTTGATTTAAGAACGCCGTATCTCAGAATTCGGTTCAGAAACGCCCTATCTCAATTGCCGATGCAAAAATGCCCTATCTCAGCACATTTTCAATGTATTTTCGTTTGAGATAGGTCATTTTTGAACCGAATTCTAATATGTATAGGGCGTTTTCAACCAAATTCTGAGATAGGGGGTTTTCCAATAAAATTCTGAAATAGGGCGTTCTTCAATCAAATTCTAAAGTAGGGCGCTCTTGAAAAGTTTTCTGAGATAGGT
>NW_016160553.1:9168-9457 GCF_001687245.7 Rhagoletis zephyria | reverse complement strand
TACGCCATCGACGTGAATACCCAGTTGCAGTCTGACCTCCTTCGTCCAGGTGGTGAAAAGGGTTGCCGAGGATTTCGCAGGGGATAGGGCAAGGCTTCTTGCAGTGAAGAAGTGAGAAAGTTCGGCGAGGTAACCGTTTACTTTCGAGCGAAGGGTCATCAATTCCATTCCCAGACGCCATGATCGAACAATCGTCAGCATAGGAGACTATATTAACACCCTCTGGTGGCTGAGGAAGCATTGAGATGTAATAATTAAACAGTAGTGGGGACAGGACACCACCCTGTGG
>NW_016160553.1:8545-9046 GCF_001687245.7 Rhagoletis zephyria | reverse complement strand
TATTGTTACGCCATCGACGTGAATACCCAGTTGCAGTCTGACCTCCTTCGTCCAGGTGGTGAAAAGGGTTGCCGAGGATTTCGCAGGGGATAGGGCAAGGCTTCTTGCAGTGAAGAAGTGAGAAAGTTCGGCGAGGTAACCGTTTACTTTCGAGCGAAGGGTCATCAATTCCATTCCCAGACGCCATGATCGAACAATCGTCAGCATAGGAGACTATATTAACACCCTCTGGTGGCTGAGGAAGCATTGAGATGTAATAATTAAACTGTAGCGGGGACAGGACACCACCCTGTGGTACCCCCTTTTTAATTTTACGTGGCTTGCTAGTTTTGTCTGTTGTCTGAAAATTACTGACGAGTTTCGACCACTCAGGTAATTCGCCGACCACCTTTTAAGTCCCTGTGGGAGTGAGGAGACCTCTATTTGTAGCGTTGAATGACTGACAGTGTCGAACGCCTTGGACAGGTCCAACGCTACTAGAATAGTTCTCTCACAGGGGCG
>NW_016160553.1:5722-8360 GCF_001687245.7 Rhagoletis zephyria | reverse complement strand
TTAAGTGCTGTTGTTGTGCTATGCACTTTACCGGAACCCATGTTGATGCTTCGCTGGGGTCAGGTGGTTCGTAAAGTACGGGAGCAGCAGGGCCTCGAGTTTCTTCGCTACCGGGGAAAGGAGAGTTATCGGGCGATAAGACTCTCCTTTGTTGGCTGCTTTCCCCAGTTTGATAAGTGGGACCACTCTCCCCATTTTCCAGATGTCTGTAATGACGAGAGTGGCCATAGACAGGTTGAGGACCTCCGTTAGGTACGCTACTCCCGCAGGACCCAAATTTTTCAGCATCAACATGCATATTCCGTCGGGTCCAATGGCTTTGGAGGCTTTCGCCTTCCCGATGGCTACCCTCACCTCCGGACGTGGATCCTTAATACATCCTTCTGGGATGAAGCGAGCTGCAGCAGCGGTGACAACCCTGCGGAACTTACGTTCACCTACATGAACGTCGGTTGGTATGGGTAGTGCAGTGAAGGCGCCCTCAGTAACATCCCTGAAGCCTTTCCAGTCAGCTTTGGAAAAGTTGACATAAGTCCGGTGATCCACGGAAGCAAAGTCGGCAGGTTTATCAATCGAGATGACTATGGGCAGATGGTCTCATGCTAGGGTCAGCATAGGTCGCAATGATACGCTGTTTATCAGACCAGCGCTGACAATTGTTAGATCTGGCGAGCTGCAGTAGCTGCCCATAATCCTGGTGGGTGCGTCGTCGTTCATTGTCCAGAATGTCGAATAGTCTATCTGCTCAGCCAGATGTATTCCCCTACGGTCATTTGACTACCATACGATTTTCACCTCTGAGTAGCGCACCTATTTCAGGGTGATATCCTGCCGCGCAGCTGGTGACATGTATACATTAAATATTTCGAGCTCAACATCGCCTGACCGGATAGCAATACTCTGACATTCTATGTCGATGTCTGCTTCAATAAGACGATACTGCACGGTATGGTGCGTGATGAACGCTAAACCTCCACCATTATCTCGCTCGCGATCTCGACGGTGTACATTGTATCCGGCGCAATTCAACAGGGTTGAATTGCCGTGCAACTTCGTCTCTTGGACCGCAGCTATTAATATTCCATGCCTTCCCATAAAGACAGTTATCTCCTCGATCTTGCTCTGGAGTCCGTTACAGTTAAATTGTAGCACCTTTGTGTGCCTTGGGAGACCGATTGTCATGTGTGGTGTTAAAGAGTTGTGTTGCTTGCCGGCCCCCTGCTGTACTTCCTGCAAAAAAGGGGGTGCCGCCTTGTGGTGGTGGTTGGCGGCGTCGCGGGGGAGGGATGCGACGGGGCAGCACAACAGGGGCTGACATAGTCACTCGTCCAATCTCGCGTGTTGCGAAGTCCTGAGCACGCCCTAAAGTGGCACCAGCCGAGGCAAGAGTTGCACTTGACTGATGTCACGTTACGGTATATTCTGGACTGACAAGCAGAGCAGATTGTCGGAGGGACTAGGAGTTGTCGACGGCGGTGTGTGGGTGCTATTGTGTTTGTTTGTTGTGTTGTGTTGGGGTGTGGGTGTGTTGATTGTGTGCTGCCCAGGCGGGTGGTGGTTTGCCGTGGAGGCGGTCCGGTTCGCACACCATGGGGCCACGAACGACNGGGTATGGGTGTGTTGGTTGTGTGCTGCACGGGCGGGTGGTGGTTTGCCGTGGAGGCGGTCCGGTTCGCACAGCATGGGGCCACTAACGACGTGGTCCATTGCCGGTGCGTACGTAGGCCCGAGCAGTTGCGGAGGTGACTCCACCCATCACAGGCATTGCACCTGACCGAGGTGGAGTTTGTATGCAGTCGTCTCTGGCATACGCAGCAGGTGTAGATATCTGGCCCTGGGTTTGACCAGCCCTGAGCAGAAGGGTACGTAGAAGATGTAGCCCTAGAACCGAGCAACGTTTGATGGATTTCGCCGACCTAAACGGGGTTAGATCGCCGAAACAGCAGCCCTTGGTCGGGTAAAACCCGAGTCATTCCGGTACGTAGAACCGGCTGTCGTGGGAATGACAAAGCAGCTGTTTCTGTCAAAGCAGCTGATTAAGAACTTCAGGCCGGTCCACATAGAACTTTCGCGTTGGCTTTGGCGTTGGCGTTGGTTTGACAGAACGCACGTTAAAATTATGCTTGCTCCAATAAACGCTTGGCAGCGAATGCTTGGGCCACTAAATTAACATAGTAACGACAGATAAATTAATATTTCATATCAATAATTGCATTTAAAACGATATTTCTTGCCCGCACTTGATTAAAAAGGAAAAATATTTCACATAATTTTATTTATTCGCAACAGCTGACGAGCGACGCACGCGAAAAGAAAAGATTAGAGTTGGACATCTTTTTGCTTTGTGTTGGCGTGAGCGTTGCCGAATTTTGGTTATGTGGACGCCTGCATTTGAATTCATGTATTCATAGTCAGCTGTTGAAGCGACGCCAACGCCAACGCAATGCCAAAGTTCTATGTGGCCGCGCCTTTCGAATTTCAATATTTTAGTTGGTTACGATCGGATTACAGCATACCAATTTTCGATTTTTCGGAATGTAGCTCCGAATTCGTAACTACGAACTTTCGGATTACAGCATACTGGTGCTAGTGAAATTCGACACGAAAAAAACAAAAATGGAGGTCAAGGGGGGGGGGG
>NW_016160553.1:2098-5678 GCF_001687245.7 Rhagoletis zephyria | reverse complement strand
GAAGGTGGTAAAAATTTTGGAAAGGTCCAACGATTTTTGCAGGCGTGCATTTAAAGCACACAGTCTCACTTATTGAATCGTTTGAATGTGTTAGTATGTCGACCACTGCTTTAAACCAGCTGTCGGCAGACGTTAAACTGTGTCTGCGTTGGTGAGCGCAAGAGAACTGCTCCGCATGAGTAACCCAGTAGGAAATTACGAGAAGTGAAAAAATTTTTAACGCATCGGGATTCAATAAAAACATATAAATACATATATTTAACACATATCGTCACCTGATTGCAAAAAGACGTAACAAACATCGTCGCTGAAATGTAAAAAGTCGTAACTTATAAAAAATCAAAAATTCACTATTTGATTGATATGATGGATTTCATCGAATTAAAACTCCCCACATAGTTTTATGAAAAAAAAAGATATTACTCACGACTTTTTTCATTTCAGTGACGTTTTTTGTTACGTTTTTTGCATTACAGGTGACAATATGTATATGCTAATCGCTCATTTACTAGAAAAGTGTCATAATTCAAAAAAATCAAACAATCTAATTAAGTATGCAAAAACTAACGTTATCTGTTTCTTATGATGTGAAAAAATTTCTTGGCTGCAACGATTACCAGTAGTCATTAGAACAAAATGTGTATTAATTTTTCCCCTGGGGGAATAAATGTATGTAAATTCAAAATTGTAGTTCCGTTTTTCTCGAGTTTTCTGTTTTTCGAGTTATGACATTGAAGTGATATGCACATACATACATAAAAACTCAAATAAAAATTTTATTTGGATTCTCCCACGTCAATATTGAAATTCATGTCCATCAAAATTTTCCATATCATTGTAAAATTATTAAAAATGTCTTTTGATAGCATATTCCCTATTTTTTTTAAAGGTCGTACAACACAAAAGGCTTTGTATGCCACCAAAAGAATTTTCAATATATGTATGTACAAGCATATTTCTCGCAAGGCATCTTTGTATTCAAGCAGTGTACGAAAATAAACTATATTGTACGTTACTATTTCGTTTCGTTTATTACTTTAACAGTTCGGTACAATACGAAACAAAACGGCTGAGTTCACTTTGGCGATAGTACACTACAGTAGTTTAGTAGTTACAGACGAAACAACAAACGAAATGAATCGTGCAGGGAAAATATTTTTATGTATGTACATATATGCAATAAACAAATACAAAACGAATGGCTGCAATGAATAAAAAAAATAAAAATGTTTTTTAATTGAATTGGATATGAAAATTTACAGAAAAAATTATTTTTCACGTAATTGAAACGTTTGCATACATATAAAACGTACCCTATGGTACAATTGTCACAAACGAAAAGCAAACGTTTCTCGTTGGGGAAAATGACAGTGAATCTTACAATTTGTTTCTGACTATTTACAAAACTGTACAAACCCACAAATGATATGATGATCGATGAGCAAATGGGAATTGTTTTGTACAGTTTATTTTCGTACCCTGTATTCAAGAGACAAAGCAGAACACCCATCCGCGATATTGATTCGTCGCCGTCTCGCTAACGACTAAATGATAGAGCGTAAGAATACGTGTGAAGTGATCTTGATGAAGCGCCGCCCACTGCTTTAAACAACGATATATGTTTATCCGTATTATATTAAACATTAGTTAATCTGATGAAAGCATACAAATCGACAGTACTAAAATCAGTATATAAATCAGCGCCAGTGTTGCCAGTGTTGGAGTGTAATGGGGTATAGTAGTTGCGCTGGGTATGCAGTTACAGTTGCATGGCTATACTCAATCTCGACTCTTGCGTCCTCGTTCGCGCCTTCTGGGCAACGTGAGCAACCCATGTGCGAGATGCGGTAACCAATCCGAGTGGAGCCTTGGGTCACGGCAGAAAGAGAGGGAGCTTCGGTGTGGCCACTCCGACTTATTCGGTTTAAGGGCTCACTGAAGTCTGCAGCGTCTGTTCACCAGTAGGTGCGGCTGCAAGCGGGTGTCTGCTTGGAGCAAGCGGCTCGCTATATAAACGTGTATTTGGTTGCGAAACCACCCCCGTCCCAGCAATGGGTTGTGCGCTGGGCTTGGGACCCGCCACGTAAAAACCACTTCCAGTGAAGAAGCAAGGCAAAGCCTCGGATGAGACCCCCCCTTATGATGACGACCACGGCAAATGTTTAAAGGACTACGATTTGAGGGCATGCACCTGGAATGTCCGGACCCTTAATGGGGAAGGTGCCTCTGCCCGGCTGGTTGATGTCCTCGTAAGGACAAAAGCTGACATCACCGCCATCCAAGAAATGCGTTGGACGGGACAAGGCAAACAATGTCTGGGGCCTTGCGACGTCTACTACAGCTGCCATGTAAAGGAGCGCAAATTCGGAGTTGGATTTGTGGTGGGAGAGAGACTCCGTCGCCGAGTACTGTCGTTCACCCCGGTGGACGAGCGTCTAGCCACAATCCGCATCAAAGCGAGATTCTTCAACATCTCGCTCATCTGCGCCCATGCCCCGACGGAAGAGAAGGATGAGGCATCCAAGGATCTCTTCTATGAGCGCTTGGAGCGCACGTACGAGCGCTGCCCCCGTCATGATATCAAAATCGTGCTTGGCGACTTCAATGCCAGGGTGGGCAAAGAAGGGATCTTTGGAACCACCGTCGGAAAATTCAGCCTCCACGACGAAACGTCCGACAACGGATTGAGGCTGATCGACTTCGCCGGGGCCCGAAACATGGTAGTATGCAGTACTAGGTTCAAGCATAAAAAGATCCATCAAGCTACCTGGCTGTCTCCGGATCGAAAAACGAGAAACCAAATCGATCATGTTGTGATAGACGGAAGGCACGCTTCCAGTGTTTTAGACGTACGCACACTCCGAGGCCCAAACATCGACTCGGACCACTATCTTGTTGCAGCCAAGATACGCACCCGCCTCTGTGCAGCAAAAAATGTGCGCCCAAATATGCCAGGAAAGCTTAACGTCGAAAAGCTGTAATCACAACAGACAGCCAGCGCCTTCGCTACTCGACTCTCACACCTGCTCTCAGAGAGCACTCCGATATATGCGAGCAGTGAAACCACATTTCCCGCTCATTAAGTACCACCGCCGAAGAAGTAGACGGATTTCAGCGAGCTCGAAAGAACAACTGGTACGATGAGGAGTGTCAGGAAGCTGCAGAGAAAAAAGATGCCGCCTACAGGGCCACGCTGCGATCGGGCGCAACGCGCGCTATGTGGGACCGCTATAGGGATCTGAAGAGGGAAGCGAGACGTATTNGCAACGAGCGCTATGTGGGACCGCAACAGGGATATGAAGAGGGAAGCGAGACGTATTTGCCGCAATAAGAAGAGAGAGGCCGAAATACGTGAGTGCGAAGAGCTTGAAATGCTGGCCGACAGGAAGAATGCCCGAAAATTTTACCAGAGAGTTAGGCGACTTACGTAAGGTTTCAAGACCGGGGCGTACTCCTGTAAGAACAATAATGGCGACCTAGTAATTGATGTCCGGAGCGTAGTTAAATTATGAAGGGGACCCCTTTCCGCCCTACTAAATGGTAGCAGCACGGAAAGTTGTGGAGAAGAAGAACCCGAGCC
>NW_016160553.1:0-1699 GCF_001687245.7 Rhagoletis zephyria | reverse complement strand
ACTGCGATGGAAAGATCAGGTGGAGAAGGACTTGGCTTCACTTGGAGTTTCCAATTGGCGTCAGTTGGCACAGAGGAGAAACGACTGGCGTGCTTTGCTGAACTCGGCCAAAATCTCTTAGGCGGTTACAGCGCCGAAAAAGAAGAAGAAGACGTGTTGCCAAAACTTTTTGGACCTCTCGGCTAAATTGGCAAGAAAAAGCCTAAAAACGGCTAAACTGTTTCAACTAAATTTCACATTTATTTAAATAAATCACATAGAAAGACTATTTCTTGGAGAGAAGTTGCAAATTAATGACTGTGGCGCATGGTTGGATTTTTGTCGACGATAATTTGAATAAACAAGTTCGTTAAATTCAAAAATTTAAAAACTTCAGTAATTTTAAAATTAAAAATGTAAGAAAATACTTATTTACTTAATTAATTTAGTTAATTCCAATGATTCGAAGGGTACTCGGCTGAAGAAAACTGTATTCGTAATCGGAATGCAATCTCAACCAGAGGCGATATTTGAAACCCTACAGTTACTACGACAAAGAAATTGAAACACATGTTGAAGAAAGTCGGACTAACAAGAAATATACATGTGGATCCTATTTTTTGTCCCTCTGAAAGAATTTAAAAAATTCTATACAAATTTGTTTTGCTTGAAATGCAACCGTGGACACTAGCTGGGAGGAAAACTTACAAATTATTACTAGTTTTACAGTATGGCATCTACAATGAATGCAGGAGGGCATATGCATACCCAATTGTTGTAAATTTTAGATTTTTTTTCTCATAAAATTTGGGCACTGGTAACGTTACACAAAACACTGGCCACGTTACACGTACGGTTCGCTTAGGCAGCTCTCAAGAAAACGGTCAAGAAAAAAATTGCCATTATTTCGTGTGTGTTTCTAAGGAATTTTGACAACTGATACTTCACAAGCCTGTTGCCTCGCTCTTTCCTCAAGAAATAATGGAATGGACATATATTTCTGTTGCAAGCATGGGTTGTCTTGTGCTCTTTTTTCACAAAAAAAAACTTTAGAAAACGGTAGTAAAAAGCGTAGCAAATTTCTTAAGAACTGCGTACTGCCTCAAGAAAATTTTACACAAAAATTTCTTAGCAATTTCTTGTACCTCATTTTATATAGAGTTTTTGCTTTTCTTGAGAGCTGCCTACCGGCCTTTAACCTAAAGGCTTTGCTCATAAATTATTTTTTTTCGCATTCTTATTCTGTCATCATAAACAAATGTTTGAGCTAAAATTTGGAAATCTTCTATTGAAGGATTAAAAAATATAACTCTATTATCCTTAAAAATTCTAACTAGGCCAAAAATGATTAGTACAGTAAAATTTTTGACCGGAATATCTTCATATTATGGTCGCAAATAATATTTACTAGTATTCGCCCAGCGGTTGAAATTCAACCGTTAAAATTAAGGACAGTACATGTGAGTTAAGTTGAGGTGAAAAACATTAGTTGGAATGGGTTAAGTGCAGGGGAGTTAAACTTAGTACTTAGCATAACATAATATTTCATAGCATAACGTAACATATTATTACATGATATCGCACATTCTTCAGTTCTATCTCCTTTTTTATCCCAATCACTTTCTTCCTCTCTATCTTTGTCTATCGTTTTTTATGTTTATATTTATGTTTATCTGCATCTTCATCTTCATCTTCATCTTCCTCTTCATCTTCATCTTCA
>NW_016160551.1:33779-62874 GCF_001687245.7 Rhagoletis zephyria | reverse complement strand
CGGTTCGAATGCTGTCAGCTGATAAGGTGACCATGTCTCAAGAAGGAAGCTTTTACAACGAAGAGGGAAAATACCAGCAAGAAGAAGTTTAAAATATAGAAATAGTCTTTAAATATAACTACTAGTAAACTAACGGGTGATTTTTTTGAGGTTAGGATTTTCATGCATTAGTATTTGACAGATCACGTGGGATTTCAGACATGGTGTCAAAGCTCGATACCGCTCTTTTTGTGTTTCAGTAAGCGAATTAGCTGGGCGAAATTTGGTCGTCGGCATCGCACTGCTGGGCGAAATTTGCCGTTCGCTAGGTATTGTGTTTCAAGCATAAGAGTACGTGTTAAAATAATTTGACAGCTGTGGTCCGTAGCTCGTCGTTTTCATTGAGTTCGGGTTATAAATTGTTGCATGAACGCCTATGGTTTGTGCGAATTTTAGCACGAAATAATTAATTTTAAATTACTTCATATTGAAATGACAAATAATTTTTATTTCCAACACAAAAAGTAAACAAATGTCCATTTAAAACGCCTTTCAATGTTGGGCGCTTCGATTCATGCTGCTTTTATGATTAGGCGAAAGCATGATTATGAATCGTTAATGTACAGAGCTTCATTGAAATACATGTGTACGGCATAAAAGCTTCATACTTTAGTATGCCGAAACGATTACATTGTAATGAATAGGCGCTTAATGTGCGGAGTGCCTAGTATAAATACGAAAAGAAAATAAGGTTAGTGTTACTGTTTATTTTTTAGGCTACCCTGAAAGTTTTATATATGTATATTAAAAAAAAATATTATAATGTAGCTCTTTACTGAGTTCCCCTACAATAAAATTATAGATTCAAAAACTAAAAAGCACGATTTTATTAGAATGTGAAAAAAAATAATTTATGAAGATTTCGTTTAAGAGGAAATGGAACTTCCAAGATCCATCGATCTTGATTTATTTTAACTTTTCAAACTAGCTTAAGAGAGGATCAAAGTAGAGCTGGAAAACAATCGATGTTTGTGATCATAATAATTGTATTTGATAAAAATATATTATATAGTGGCTGGAATTACAGTTGAAATAATGCAGGGGTGCTCATGTGTATTATAATGCATAGTTAGTGTTAAAAGCTAAATTTACATAAAACCTATCTTCCAGGTGTGTCTTATAATACAGTGGCCGATAAAATTAAAGCCGCACCATAGTATGTACTTTAGGGTGATCCTTAAATGTAGGAAGCAAATTTTTACATCAGACTTCCTAAGCCTCAACCCCGACGTTGATGTTACTATAGTCGAAGATATCACATATAAATTTTGGTCCCGTTTGGAGACCGTTAAGGCGTGTCGCACAGGGAGCAAAGTTCAGATTCCTCCTGGAGACCCAAAAATTTAAATTATTATTTCTTTCATCTAATACCCAAAATCGATACTACTATAGTCGAAGATATCACATATAAATCTTGGCCCCGATTTGAGTCGGTTAAGGCGTGGCGCACAGGGACCCCTTAACTGACTCTAATCGGGACCAAAATTTTTTTGTGATATCTTCGACTTAAATAGTATTGATTTTGGGTATTCAATGAAAAAAATATTTTGAATTTTTTGAGTCTCCATGGAGCATTTGGCCTTAGACCCCATTGCGACACGCCTTAACCGACTCCAATCGGGACCTAAATTTATATGTGGTATCTTCGACTACGGTAGTACCGATTTTGGGTATGGGTTGGCAAAAAAAACATTTTTTAATTTTTGAGTCTATAGAAGAATCTGAACTTTGGTATTACCGATTGAAGGGGTGAGACTAAAAAAAACACTCATATGATTTTTTAAAGACTACCCTAATGTACCTATAAGGAGAAATTTTAAAATTATGTATAATTTCTTTTTGTTATTTTATGGCCTTATAACAATTAAATTCAACAATTTTTATTGAGCTTGAGGCCGTTTTTAATGAAAAACTTATTGTGGAAAAGCAACAAATTATTAGACGGTCTAAAGCTCAATAAAAATTGTTGAATATAATTATGTATAATTTTTTTGTTATTTATTTTCTTATCAAAATAGTTCATTCTTTAACAAAGGCCGTATAAAAAAAGTTTCGTTAAAACTTCGAGCTTTTTAACTAGACTTGTTAGTCCCACTTGCAGAGCATTCCGAATTAAATATATAAATAGAGAGTTCAGTAGCTCGGAGTTAAATTTGTATATTCCTTAACCTGACAATGCCTTGCAGCATTGTGTAGCATACCGTAAGATGCGATGGTAATTTACTATTTTATTTTTTCTTTATTACTTACAAATTACAACTATAATATTGAATAGGAATATATATGTGTGATGGCTAGTTTGTGTAACCAAACGTCTGCCTCGTGTCGCAGTCAAAAATCCAGAGAGCGAGAGAAACTGCCGCAAAAAAGAATCTACCGCTGTCCATTCTCTATTAAATTCAGCAAGCCGCTGTCAGCTGTTTTTTGGTGGTTGCCACAGTAGCCACAGTAGTAGTAGTGGGTTGCATTTCTACTCCGAGCTACTGATTTCGCTGTTTCCGCTTATGTGTTCGAGGATTACGTGGCAATCGATTACTGCTGGTTGTTGGCGCTGGTGATGTATTGCTTTCGTTGTTTTGTTTAGGTGGCCTAGATTCCGTTGTATTTTCAATGAACGCGGGTTTAGTCACTCGGTGGTGATTGTAGTCGAACATCCCTCCACGTTGACCCGAAAACGAGGTCGCTGATTAATTCGAGGACTTCGTATATGCTCCTATATGGTGGTTCAAGTGGTATCTTCGTTTCGTCCACTCTATCGAAAACATCTGTTGATGTATTAAGAGTGCTATGTGTGAATGCACGCAATTTAGTATGATGAGCAGTACGACTGGAAGAGTTTTGACCCAGTTTTGTGTAGAGTGGCACATGATGGCAGATTTAAGTGAACGATGCCATCGTTCAACCATACCATTTGCAGCTGGATGGTACGCGGTCATCCTTATTCGGTTGCAGCCAATAAGTTTCGTAAATACAGCAAAAAATTTGGATTCAAATTGCGTTCTTTTGTCGCTGGTTACGGTTGCTAGTGCTCGAAATCGACTCACTCAGCCCTTGAAAAATGCGTTGGTTACAGTTTCGGTGTGTATATCCTTTAGCGGTATCTCTTCCTGCCATCGTGTGTAACGATCGATGATTGTCAAGCAGTATCTGCACTCGTCGCATCTGGACATGAAAACTATGTCAATGTGGACGTGTTTGAACCACTCGCTTGGGATCTCAATATGTTGTGGGGCGTTTCTTACATGACGGTGTACTTTGCTGCGTTGACAGCATAAGCAATTTCGAGCCCATCGCGCAATGTCTCGGTTCATGTGAGGCCATGCGAAACATTGTTGGATGAGCCATTGGATGGCGCGCAACTTGCGACGTACATCAGCGACGATGTTTTGTTTTCCCGGTACGTGAATTATTTTTGTGGTAAATTTTCTAATGAACTGTAGTTGGCGTTGCTGACGTGGTGANGGGGCGTTTCTTACATGACGGTGTACTTTGCTGCGTTGACAGCATAAGCAATTTCGAGCCCATCGCGCAATGTCTCGGTTCATGTGAGGCCATGCGAAACATTGTTGGATGAGCCATTGGATGGCGCGCAACTTGCGACGTACATCAGCGACGATGTTTTGTTTTCCCGGTACGTGAATTATTTTTGTGGTAAATTGGCTAATGAACTGTAGTTGGCGTTGCTGACCTGGTGAAGCTTTGTGCAAGCACTGCGAGAAAGTGAATGCGAGAGGTCGGTGATCGGTTAAAATTGTAATGTCTCTACCTTCTAGTAAATGTCTGAAAAATTTGATTCCTTTGAATAGGGCAAGGAACTCGCTGTCATACGCGCTGTAATTTGTGTCCGTTTTATTTAGCTTGTTGCTATGGAACCCTAGCGGCTGTCTTTCGTTGTTCACGAGCTGGTCTAATGCAGCGCCAACTGATTGATCTGATGCGTCGCAGCGCAGTGTGAGTGGTACGTCCGGTGAAGGGTATGCAAGCTGCACAGCGTTGGTCAATAGTTGTTTGCAGCTTTCGAATGCCTCGGTAGTTGACTTATCCCAAACGATTTTGGTTTTGTCATTTTTGCGCGCCAGCAGTGTGGGCGACAAGTGGCGCATGGGCTTCAGCTGCGCGGGGCATATTTAGCCTATAAAAATTCCATGACCCTAGGAACCTGCGCATTTCGGAAATTGTTTGTGGCTTCGGATAAAAGCGAATGGCCTCGCAGCGTTCGTTTGTCGGATTAGTACCTTCGCTATTAATCGTCTGGCCTAGGTATATTACTTCTCCAATTTAATGGAAAGGCCATGCCATTTCAGACCCCCGAAAACAGTGCTTAGGTGTTGTTTGTGTTCTTCCATGGACGATGAGGCGATTAGGATACCGTCTATATTGACGTGTGCGCGTCGTTGNGCTATTAATCGTCTGGCCTAGGTATATTACTTCTCCAATTTAATGGAAAGACCATGCCATTTCAGACCCCCCAAAAAAGGGCTTAGGTGTTGTTTGTGTTCTTCCATGGACGATGAGGCGATTAGGATACCGTCTAAAGGGTGATTTTTTAAGAGCTTGATAACTTTTTTTTAAAAAAAAACGCATAAAATTTGCAAAATCTCATCGGTTCTTTATTTGAAACGTTAGATTGGTCCATGACATTTACTTTTTGAAGATAATTTCATTTAAATGTTGACCGCGGCTGCGTCTTAGGTGGTCCATTCGGAAAGTCCAATTTTGGGCAACTTTTTCGAGCATTTCGGCCGGAATAGCCCGAATTTCTTCGGAAATGTTGTCTTCCAAAGCTGGAATAGTTGCTGGCTTATTTCTGTAGACTTTAGACTTGACGTAGCCCCACAAAAAATAGTCTAAAGGCGTCAAATCGCATGATCTTGGTGGCCAACTTACCGGTCCATTTCTTGAGATGAATTGTTCTCCGAAGTTTTCCCTCAAAATGGCCATAGAATCGCGAGCTGTGTGGCATGTAGCGCCATCTTGTTGAAACCACATGTCAACCAAGTTCAGTTCTTCCATTTNTCAAAGCATACTGAGCATCTTTCTCTTTGACACCATGTCTGAAATCCCACGTGATCTGTCAAATACTAATGCATGAAAATCCTAACCTCAAAAAAATCACCCGTTATATTGACGTGTGCGCGGCGTTTCACAAACCGAAGGAAATTACGTTAAATTGAAAAAGATCGGAGGGTGTTAAAACCGCAGTTTTGGGCCGATCTTCTGGTGTGACCGGGATCTGATAGTATGCGCGGTCAAGGTCGAGTGTCGTAAATACTGAACAAGCGTGCAGCGAGAATGTAAAATCTCGCAAATGTGGTATTGGGTATCGGTCGGGTGTCGTGACCTTGCGCGGCAAGTGCCATCTTTCATTTTTACTAAATGGAGGGGGCTTGCCCATTCACTGTAAGAGCGCGTACAAATTCTTTGCTGTAACATTAAGTAAGTTAAATTCACATTTCGCTGCTATTAATTTTTACTGGCCAGTCTCCGTGCTCGCTCGGCCACGGGTATTCCATATGTGTTTATAGGGTGGCGAATATTATGTTTGGGAGTCTGATGCTTGGCGCGTTTCGTGTTATGTACCGAAATCGACCCTATATCTGGTTCCCGAATTTATTTGNTGGCCAGTCTCCGTGCTCGCTCGGCCACGGGTATTCCATATGTGTTTATATGGTGGCGAATATTATGTTTGGGAGTCTGATGCTTGGCGCGTTTCGTGTTATGTACCGAAATCGACCCTATATCTGGTTCCCGAATTTATTTTTTTATTTATTTATTTAATAATAATAAATACATGCACAACAACCAGAGGTTATGAATTAAAATGCATGTACATAAGTATGTGACAAAATTTCTTAAACTATGTATAATCACTAGACTAATAGACTAATTAGACAGTGAAAGTGGAATTCCAAATAGAGGAGTGAGTAATTGAATAGGTTTAGAGGAAAATGATAAGGAAGCGTTGAAAGTCATGGAAAAAAGAAAGTTAGAGAATATTACACTGGGAACCACATGGCAAAGTGACGCATGTGGAAAATTGTACCGTGTATACAAAAAACTGACGTTCAGAAATTACCAGGTTAAATTTCGACAAGGAAATAGAAGGGGCTTGTGAAGACCTACATAGTGGGAGCCGTTCTTTCAGATAGCTGGGCTCCTGAGTTGTTATAACCTTATGCATCAATGTTAAACACTTGACCTTTAATATGTATTGAAAGAAATTCATAAGATCTTTCAGGCAAAGTTGGAGATGTGCTCGCTACGTTTAATGCCATAAATGTATCGTGCAATGTTGTTGCGAGGAACATTCAGTTTCCTTCGACAAACTCTGTCACAATCAGCATACAGTTCGCAGCCCTATAGTTACGTCGGTATCAAGTGTGTTTTAGCTAGTAGAAGCCGGATTTTTACCGGAGTAAAGTACTGAATGCTGAAGGTTCGGAGCATACCGTAAACTTTTCCTATTGCACTAAAAATATGGTTATTCCACGTAAGTCTTCTATTAAATGTTACTCCTAAGTTTTTGGCAGTGTCCACGTATTTTATCACAGAACCGTTCAATTTTACTTCATAATAATCGCCAAGTTTGAAATGTTTCTTATACATAACAATGCACTGGCATTTGCTTGGATTATGGACAAAGCCGTTTTCAGATGCCCACTCGCTTACGGAGTTTTGTTATACATGCATTGATGGATTCGGGGGGACAACAGAGATACAGTTGGATGTCATCTGCATAGACATGGATATTACAATGTTTTAATACAGATTGGAGATCATTTATATACAACACGAACAGCAGGGGGCCAAGTATGGATCCTTGCGTAACCCCTCGAGTCATAGGCAGCGGGGTTGATACCATATAGTGTACGCTTACTTATTGTGAACGGTCAGCAAGGTATTATCTTACTAGGTTCACTGCCGATGGTGCGAAACTAAAAAGTTTACCAAGTTTTAAATACATTAAAGCATGATCCACTGTATCAAAAGCTTTCGAATGGTCGAGAAGGGTTAGGAATGTTACATAGTTTCTGTCAAGGTTTAGCCTAATGTCGTCCGAAACTTTTAAGAGCGCTGTGATACAACTCCTATTTGCTCTGAAACCAGATTGGTACGGGCTCATCAACGAGTTTTTAGTAATAAAGAGGTTAATCTGGTTGTTCATGATCCGCTCAAGGACCTTAGACAGAAAAGACAATATCGCGATTGGTCTGTAATCACCATTCGGCTTTTTGACAGGGATGACCTTTGCCTTCTTCCAACAACTCGGAAAATCAGAGGTTGTGAGGATGTTGTTAAAGGCATAAGTTTGGTAATTTAGAATTTTACGAAGTAAACACTTGAGAAATTTGGGATGGATTCCATCGCTATCAATGGCATTCGACTTGATACTAAGTACAGAGTGGACAACATCACACTCATCACTACAATTGAAACAGAAACCAGGCAGGGAGTCACACATACTACCAACCAGGGTTCGTATTTGCACACACATGCGCAGCACATCCTAACATTTTACGCTCACACACGTGTGCTGTGCATATAAAAAATTAAAAACTTGCTCACATCACATGTGTGTGCTGTTTGGTAAAAAGCACGGGCACATGTGTGTACTTTATTTTTATTAATATAAAGCACACGCACATGTGTGTGCTTTGCGTAGAGAAACTTATACACTTCGATTTCTATCTCAAATCTTAAAATAATTTTTTAATATGTTTTCTGTCATATAAAAAACAAACAACATCTCACTTTTTATTGAATTGTCTTTCAAAAAATAACGTTTAATAAACAAATTCTTTTAAAAATATATTATGTGCATGTGCATGGGCTGAAATTTGTACAAAAATCGGCTCACACACATGTGCATGTGCTTAATAACAAACAGCACACACTTTTCTGTGAGCAGAGTTTGTTTTCCACTTATGCACACACATGTGTATGAGCAGTGAGTACAAGTTGAATGTGTTTCTGGCGTGTGTGTGAGCAGAGCATGTGTGTGCAAATACGAACCCTGCTACCAACATAACATATATTACGGTTACCAACAGACACTTGCACAAACATCTCGTTTAATTCATTTACGTCAATAGATTCGGTTACTAGATTGCTTTCCTTGCCAATACCGATATCGCGGATAAGTTCCCATGTTTGCTTAAAGCCTACCGCCGTGTTAAATTGTTGTGCATAGTACATTGATTTTTGCAACTTAATAGCTTTCGTTACTTCTCTTCTAAGCATCTTATAGTCACTGTGAGTGATATCAGATTTTGACCGTTTCCATCTTTGATACGCATTATTCCGTTTGTAAATCAGTTATTTAATCTGACTATTAAACCATGGATGAGTCCTAGAACTTTTTTGCAATCGGCACAAAGTTATAAAAATCGCCAGTTTTGGTTTCAAGAAAATAAATCTGTTCATCTGCTGACACCATACTATGAATAGATCCTCAGTTGATGCCATCCACTGCCATCTCGAGTTGGTGGTAGTTTGTATGCTTGAAGTCGCGATATGAATATGTGCGGGTGTCGTAAGCAAATTGGATATCGTAGGTGAGATATATCAGGTCATGCTTTGTAATAATAACAGTCTTATTTATTGTTAAGAGAACTTTGTAAGTATTAGCTTGGAGTAAATTAGCGTCCTAAACTACTGAAATATCGGAGTTTTTGTATTTTCCACGCATTGTTTTTCCATACCAAGTGCACCGAGTTTGGTACAAATTGATAAATCGGTTACCGAGATATATATTTGTGGTCAAAAGTGCGCGGTGCCACGCCCATTATCCAAAAAATTATAATGATTTTAATTAATGCTAAAAGGTTATTCCAAGAATCGATTTAGAGTGAATTAGCTTCAGTAGTTATTGATTTATTGCAGTTTTCGCGTTTCTGTAAATTACCGTTATATGGGAAGTGGGCGTGGTTATCGCCCGATTTCAAGAATGTTTAGCAGTTATGTTAGATATAGCCTAAGCAAGGCTCATACCGAGTTTGGTACGGATTAGTGAAGCGGATACTGATATAGAGCATTTCATCATAAGTGGGCGGGGCCACACCCATTTTCTAAAACTTTAATATTAATCCTATTTTGTTCCAAAATTTTACTTTACATACTAATTTTTAACAATTTGGATACAATATTTACTGAAATATCGTAGATTTATTTAAATAGACATTTATCTAAATTTAAACGCTTGTATACCCAAAACTATTTCTTTAATCATCACTTATATAACACCAATGTAAAGGAAAAGAAATGTTTATTCCCAAATATATAACATAGGGTTCGCCTTACATTCCGGCAGATTTTTAGCAACAGGACCGAAAGGTCCTAGAAAACACGACTTTTGCTAATATCTCGAAAACTATTTATTTGTTAAATTAAATGGATTCATATTCTAGTTCAGCGGCCTTAAATTAGTCTAAAAAGTTTAATTTTAGTGTTAAAATAGATCTAAATTAGTGTTACTATATACTAGTTGCGTTTTTAGATTTTACCTTAATACATTTTCTAAGTTAAGAAATACTTCTTATCTGCCATTTTCTGCGGGCAGTCTTTTCACACTTTATTAGCCAAATTTCTAAGCTTTCAATTGAACAAAGAATAATAACGCGATCTCTCCCGGGGATACAACAAATTCCTTAATATTCACAAAAATTAACAAAAAAATACTCGTTGAAAACCGCTATTTTCATTACATTTAAACTGGACTTTTGCTTAATAAAATGATTTAAAAAAATTTACCCTTAAATGCATTATTACGGTCTGTATGCAGATCCATTACTACTTCTTAAGAATATAATGCAGTAATCAAAACATTAACTTAAAACCGTCACGATCTTTCTAGAGAGGGAAAATTTATTTATAAGCAGCGTTAGAATATTCTGTTTCCGGTCAACGGTGAGCGTTCGCTGTGCAAGTTAGAAAAGTGAGGGGGACTGGGAAATGTTATTTGGAATATTCTCTATCGAAAGTAACTAATTTTTTAAGTTTTCTCCAAAATTTTGTCAAATTGGTTTTTGGCCGCCTAAATCGTTCAAATACCCCTATGTGCGCAGTATTATCTAAAATTGTATACTTGAAAATGAATCTCAATGTTTAATTTGTTGGCGTTATGTGATTTATGCATCAATTGCTAAAATACCATTTTGGTCTTATTTTTTTAGGTATGTTCTTTTTAATGAATATACATTTTTGGGATTTTAGTAAACTAGGACTGAGTATTTCATGTTAAAGTAAAACGATGTTAATTTAGATTTATTTTTAGCAATTTATTAATTTCATTAAGCCCGCAAACTCGTTATCCGCCACTATTCGATAAAGTTTGTATCTCAGTTTATTTACCACTCCTATTTGACTTTAAACAACATAATTTTAGCTGGTGGAAGATGCAAGTTTTAATGAAATTTTCATTGTTCAGACTTACTAGGAATTTCATTTTCTTCGAGTAATTTATTTGAATTTCATCTCGGCCGAGACAAATTCTTGTATTTCCGCTTTGAATAGAGAAAGCCTAATTCATAACCTTTTCAATAGTATCCCACTTTTGTAAATAGAGCAAGAAATATTGAACTTATAATGGAATTTCGTTGACCCAACTTGATTTTTTATCGATATTTTCCACGCACATAATTTAAAAAAAATTAATTTTTAAGTCCATTTTTGTCAGTTTATAATTCATTGTTATAGGGAAATTCTAGATATCAATTCTGGGCATTTTAGCCTTTGTAGTTAGTTAAATATTTCAGTTTTTGCCGTTTTAAAAATTGCAGTTATATAATAGGGTGGCGTGGCCGTAACTTTAAATGACCAATTTTTTGTAAAAAGCTTCGCCTCTCTTATAACATATATATAAATTTCATTAATCTATCTTAAATAGTTTTCGAATTACAGAATTAAAAGCAGCTAGATGGGTAAAATCTTACACTGTGCAGCGGCGGCAAACAGCAAAGAGCGATCATGGGGGGCTCTTGCGGTATACAGTATATTTTGCTTAGCTGCACATCCTTCTTTGCACGACAAACTTGTGCACTTAACGAGAAAAAGGCACTTAAGCGAATTTTATTACTACTTCAGTGAGGAGGGTATCCGAATCTTCTCTATAACTACATAAATTGACAGCAATTTTCGTTGTTCTGCGAGACGAGTAAAATAAATAAAAGCTTGTAAAATTAGGTAATTATACGGCCAGTGCAGGTAAGCGTAATACTTTCTTTGATAATTGATACTAGTTGCACAATTTTTAAGGCAGGTATCGCCAATGTGCAGGTATGTTGAATGCTTATGAATGAATGTTTAAATTCAAAGACACTTCTGTACGGTTGAAAATATTGATTGTCCCAATTAATGATTATAAACCTTGCGGAAAATAAAAAGTGTATTTCGACGAAAACTTGAGAAATTGCGGAGCGAAAAATAAACACGTCTGAACGGCTTGAGTGTATATTTACTATTGTGCAGAATTTTTTTGTTGGCCTGAGGTGTAGTGGTGTTTCGAGGAACTGTTGAAGAAATCTGCGCCAAGGATTGGGTGCGCAACATTTGCGATTGTAAACTCCCAGGTAAATTTACGACCAAGCCCGATATCGATTTCTATTATTTTAGAACCGTATGTGGGTATCGTCGAGGCGTTTGCTGCAAACAACACAAGTTTAGTTATTGCAGTGCTTGAATTTACGTCTGAAAAAGCTCTCCTTGGTAGAACCGAGATATCACCACCAGTAACTACGAGGAATGTGATGTTGTTTTTGATGTCTGTGATTCGTAGGCGGGATGTGAAGGGACATTCGGCTGTGCCTACTAAGATTACCGAAGGTCTTCCTAGTTTCCCGAATTGTTTTTCTGTTCTTAAATTCGCAAGGTTGGCGGCCTTTTCGAGCTTGGCTGCCAAAACGAAGGTGATAGTAACATAGTCTGTTGTTGGACGAGACGCCACCGCTGACCTTCGAACTGTAAATTTTCTTCGAAAGCGCATGTACTTCTGCCCTTAGCTCATCGATACTCTTTTGCAGTGAAATTGTTTCGACGGGCTTCATCGGCGGTTCGATGTTGCTGTTCTATGTATTGTCATGATGCTACTCTGAGCATCGAATATTTTATCCGCTTGAGGAGCCAGCGTCGTTAGGTCTTGTGTTGCGCTGATTTCTAAGACGCAGCGAACATTTGATGGCAGTCATTCCAGGGATATGGTGCGTAAAATTTTGTCAGGTATTTTTCGAGAAACGAGGTTTCTAAGGCGCTGCAAGTAGCGTGAGGGCCTCCCTTCAATGTACTCGAGTCCCTGCGGTCTCATCGAGGTGAACCACCACATATTTATACTTTGCGCCGTCTCGTCTGAGCGGTTTTGGGCGATATCTAATGCAGCCTCGACTTGTGAAAACCACAGGATGCAATTATCCTTCCAAAATGGGGACAGTTTCACAACGCGCGCGGACATTATTTTCCCGTCGTCGGCAATAGGCGGGGGTAAGGTTTTCCGTCGAATGATGCCTGTGCGTCGTTATCGACCATTTTTTAAGGTTAGGATCGAGTTGGTGCTTGTGCGCGTACGTTATAGTGTGGGATCACCAATTTATGTAGTCCCGAGTTTTCTATTGGTTTTTTAATTCTCACCGTCGGGATCACCAGTTGTAGCGCACAAGTAAGATGCGATGGTAATTTACTATTTTATTTTTTCTTTATTACTAACAAATTACAACTATAATATTTAATAGGAATATATGTGTGATAGCTAGTTTGTGTAACCAAACGTCCGCCTCGTGTCGCAGTCAAAAATCCAGAGAGCGAGAGAAACTTCCGCAAAAAAGAATCTACCGCTGTCCCATTTCTATTAAATTCAGCACTAATTCAGCAAGCCGCTGTCAGCTGTTTTTTGGTGGTTGGCACAATTGAAAACTTGCACATACTTAAGTACCTAACCCAAGGGATTTCTAAATTAAGTAGGCACCACTCTCACTTTTTATACCCGAGCGCGTGTATTATAACTTTGTTTACGTAAGGGTTGTTTGTAACAGGCAAAACGTATCGAGATAGATTATGTCTATATCTATATAGCTTAATGATCATAATGAAAAGGGAAATCGATAAAGCGGTGACTGTCTGTCCGACCGTCCATCTGTGCACACGATACTCGAGTAAAAATTGATATATCTTAACGAAACTTGGTATATGTACTTCTTTTCAGCGTAGGACGGATGGTATTGAAAATGGGCAAAATCGGCCAATAACCGCGCCTACCTCCCATAGAACGGTATTTATTATTTTGGAAAATGGGCCACATACATATTACACATACATATTATTTTCAGGTTAGATCCTGGCCATTCAGTACCGTGGGTTCCGCTGGTACCGATATCCCGCGCCATCTCTAATACATATTTACATATGTCTAAAAATTACCGATAATTTTGTAGAAAGGGTTTGTAGGTGTTCTGACCACATCTCAAAAATGAACGCGATTTTATACATTTGAAATTTGTACATTATTATACTAAAATTTAATGGGATAATACTGGGTACCTGAATTCTTTTTAGAAAGTCGAATTAAAGAGTTCGCGATTTTGCTGCAACTTTGCAGATTTTTCTTAATTTTCGTACACTGATACATTCTTTGATTTAAATAGGGTTTGCTAAAATATAAGCCATATTTTAATACAAAACTAACAAAAAGATTTTAGTGTGTAAAACATTGCGAATATTAACAAAAAAGAGCCGTACGCTCAATTTTGTGAGTAACAGTACATACCTTTATGTACAATGTGCATGTCCAATTAAATATATAAAAAAATTCGTACAGTGGTCAAAATATTATAGCCGAACCACTTTTTGCCAAGTTTTCACGGTTATTTTTGTTATTTAATTTGAGTTATTTGTTTTTAAACCCGTCGAAATCCAAGTTACCAACTTTGTACAATTTTAAAAAAATACAACAAACTGTCGTACAAAATTTCGAGCTTTCTTAAAAATTCTGAAAAATCAACTAATTTTTAGCCACTTTAAACTTGTACTTTATTCTACTAGAATTCAATGGGCTACAAAACTGCATACTCAGAATCTAATTTAAAACTCGAAATTTTTACGAAAATTCGTTGAATTTTTTTATTTAACTGCATAATTTTTTAAGGGCAGTGTCGCTCGATTGGTACATTTGTACAGATTTGTGCCTTTTTATATTGGACTCTTGGTACAAAATAAAAAAAATTGGGACAATTTTAGTTTGTAGTCAAAAGCTTGGTACAATACGATTTTAAAAAATTTCAACAAATTATTTTTCGTGATTAGGATAAAGAAAAATATATGGGTAATCACAATTGGGATACGATTTGCACCAAATTTCGAAAAATTCCCAATCGTGTGACACTGCCTTTAAATTTGTATTTATACGGATGGTCGTAAAGAATGAACTATAAAAAACTAACCAAAATAATTAACAACAAAATTAATGTTTTAAAACTTGTCAAAATTTGCTGCGGCTATAATTTTTTCGACTACTGTACATAAGTTGACTATGATTGTTCGGCCGTGCTATCATAGTAGCACAACGCCACTAATATTTGACATACAGACAAAATACGGGCAGGAATTTCAACCCTGTTTGTGTGAAATATTTTATTTTTAATGGTATTTTTCTTTTAATCAATCTATGTTGAAATAAAAGTGAAAATAAAAAAATATTTTGTCAAGGTATCGTTCCACGATTGCCACACGACAAAAAATTTTCTGACCAGAATTTACAAAAAAATTTACCTAAAAGTTACCAACAAAAAACAAGGTTTTATTATATAAGGTGCATTCTTTTCAACCGAGCTACAAAAGAACACTCGCTTAAATGATGAAATACACGCAAAGCAACAACACAAACTCGGCTATTTATCCCAGCTCAGCCAGGTCGGTTAAAAAATACGCGACCTGAAGGGTAGTGTTGGTAAGTGAAAAGACTGCTCTATTGTGAATTGTTAATGGGAAAAAGGAGAGGGAAATTTTTTTTCCCTTATATACGTGACTTATACTTTAAACAAGTATATATATTACGCAAATACCTCGTATAATTACTTATTTAAATTGATTTTTGTATCTAAATCACGTTAAACTAATCACATGTTTCTTACCAGCTACCAACAGGGTTGCTTAAGTAGCTAAAAAGAAATCTTACACGAGTTGAGCGTTCTTTTGTCGCTCGGTTACAAAAAAATGCAGCTATAATAAACTGTAAAAACAAAACCTCGTTTATTTGCCATAAATAAGACATAGGTACAATAAATAGCTTGATTAAAATAAAACTATAAAAATTCATTTTACATATGAGACCATGAGTGCTAGAGGAGCCTATTTACAAAAATATGTTTAGTAATATGAGACAGAAGGATCTATAAAAAAGAAATGCGGTATTTTACTCAGAAATTCATTGCACCTACGTGATGCTATATATTATAGTAAAAGAAAACTAAAAGGGCGTGCCTGAGGCTATTGCCGTTTCGTTTCTGGTAATACATTTTAAGGCCCATCTCAACTTTTTTTTTTAATGCCAGTTAAGCTACTCTGGCGCTCAAGGCCTCATATAATAACTAGATACATTCACATACATACGTATATAAATACATTTTTATTCAATCTCTGTATACGTACGTGTATAAAGAAGAATATAACAAAAATTTGTGAAACAAAAAACAATTCATAAATATTATTGCAACGCTCGCGTTTAAAAATATACTTTTCATAAAAACGCGCCTTAAGCTATTGTCTTTTGAACGGGATCTTAGCCTCAGAATAAAATTTTTATTTTTTTTTAAATCGACTTAAGTGCATAGACCGCATATATGTGCATATATATATATAGCACTAAAGAGCCCAAATACACCGCTCAAACTGCTGTTCAGACCTCCTTTTTTCATTTCCTCTATATATGGATCTTTCAATAAGTATTGAACGTGTGGCATATTTCGTGATATCAATTGCATGCATTTCGAACAAATTAGATGTGGTGTCACCATACATATACAGGCTGATTCTGAACAGAAACTCCCTGGGGGCTTTCTCTCTTTTCCCTTTCCTCCTATCATGAATAAAAATTCCCTGAGGATTTTTTTTATTTAATTGGCGGAGTTGAACTGTCAAAAAAGAGTCGAACAGTTTTTTTGAAGCTCGAATTTCCTCCACACAAATTTTCGGGGAAAATGTTACTCTCTGGGAGTTAATTATTGGAGGATTTCTTTCATGGGAGAAACAAATTCCCGGAGAACAAACTCCCCGGAAATATTAAGAATTGGGCTGATAATAAAAAGTATAGCTGATTTGCAATAAAATAACATTAAAATAAGATTTCCAGGCTTCATCTATTTGACTTTAAACTTCTCGACACAAAAACAAGTAAATACTGACGCGATAAATATTGACCACGGAGCATTCCCGCGCAATCTACCACTATTTTGAAATCCATCTATAGGGATCACGATCCAAATATCACAATAAATATTGAACGTGTGGCAGGCGCTCCACACTGTGAAAAAATAACGAGTAGACCGCCTAGGGCGATGTTACGCAGACGAGCATATGATTCCTGGTCACGAATGGTTGTCGCTTTTACTGCACAACGAAAAAATTAAGAGCGAACGAGAGAACTGAACCGCATGACCAATCGGTTCAAATTTGACCAGCCGGCTGAGACCGAATCACTGATCAAAAGAGGGTTGGCTTGTGAATACAATTTACTATTTGTTCCTTTTAGTAGCGAAATGGAGTATTTTTCATACTATTTCTCCTTTTAGTAGCAGAATGGTAAATTTTTTTTTTTCAATTCAATTCAATCTTTATTTAGTCTATGACTGATAAAAAATCTTACAGACTAGATTACAAAAAACACCTTAGAATTATATAATAACATACAACAACAGCAGAAACATGTTACATTGTACACTTGCTCATATAGGAGCAAATTTAATCAAAATGACTAATTAAATATAACCCTATAAAGTAAAAAGTTGTACATAGTTAGTGTATAAGTTTGGCNCACCTTAGAATTATATAATAACATACAACAACAGCAGAAACATGTTACATTGTACACTTGCTCATATAGGAGCAAATTTAATCAAAATGACTAATTAAATATAGCCCTATAAAGTAAAAAGTTGTACATAGTTAGTGTATAAGTTTAGCAGTAAATATATTCAATCATAGATTTGAATAAGGACCTAGAAGTCGAGAACTCAATATTCACCCTTCCTAAGATACAGTTGAATTCCGAAAGAGCTCTAAAAACCGGAGCCAGATAAAAATAATTCGCTTTGACTGGTTGCAAGTAAAATGGCAATTGAAAATGCAATACTCTGTGGGGAACATTAAAGCTTATCAGTTCAAGCAAGTTAGGGCAGTCTATATATCCATTAATTAAGTCATAGACAAACATAAGCGACTGGACAATTCTCCTCCCTTCCAGAGATTTCAAATTAATTAGTTTGCACCTAGCACCATATGAAGGAAGAGGATCCGAGAAATTAAGCGGCTGAAGAGCAAAGCGAATAAATTTTCGTTGAACACGTTCAATTCTACAAGCGTGAGAACTGTAAATTGGGTTCCACATTACTGAAGCATACTCTAATTTCGAACGAACAAGTGCATTAAAAAGAGATTTTCTGGTATACGGATCTTTAAAATCTTTCCCATATTTACGTAAAAACGCTAAATTGCTAAACACCTTTGGAAGTAAATAGCACACATGGTTCACAAAAGAAAAAGCCGAGTCAAACGCAACACCCAAATCCACGAAATCATTAGCTTTGGTAAGCTGGTGATTTGAGATGGAAAAATTTGAAAGAACCGTATTATGAGTTTTTGAAAACGTCATGTGGAAGCATTTCTTTATATTAAGTTCCAACTTATTGCGACAACTCCAGTCAACAAGATTGTTCAAATCCCATTGCAAGTATACAATATCAGATACACTGGTGATTTTCCGAAAAAGTTTCAGATCATCAGCATAAAGTAAAAGCTAGAGTATTTAAAACATGAGCCAATATCATTAATAAATAGAACGAACAAAAGAGGACCAAGGATACTACCCTGCGGTACTCCCGAGGTGGCGACAAATGACTTCGATTTGTGATGTTCAATTTCCACAAATAGAGTTCTATTCGAGAGATAAGATTTTAAAAAAGACAGAAAAACAGAATGAAAGCCAAGACACTGAAGTTTATACAGCAAAATAGAATGAGATACTTTATCAAATGCCTTCGAGAAATCAGGTAGATAGAGTCAACCTGATATCCACATTTAAAAGCCGATACGCAGTACTCAGAAAATAGCGCTAAATTTGTAACCGTAGAACGACCGGACACAAAACCATGCTGATGAGGTGACAGGATTCGTTTGGAAACAAAAGACAACTTCTCGTAAATGACTCTCTCAAAGAGCTTAGAACGGACCGTTAATTTAGAAATGGGTCTATAATTTGAAACATCATTCCTGCTACCCGATTTAAAAACTGGTGAGATGGAAGCAACTTTCCACTGATGGATAAACACTCCAGAGGAAAGGGAGAGGTTATAGATTAAGCACAGCGGGACACAAACAGTGGAACTACAACATTTTAGGAAATATTCACAAAAACCATCATTATCACACTTAAAAGAGGATTTTAGAAAGGAAATACCCTTAATAACATCTGTTTCAGTAATGGACAAAGACCCAAAATCTAAGGACTGGGGCAGAGTAGGACAGGGGAGGGTGTTGACAAAGTCATCATCAAGGACAAAATTGGATTTGAAAAATTCAGCAAACAGTTCCACCGAATCATTAAGAGAATGAGAGAACCTACCATTAAAAAACATGCATGAAGGAATGTTGGAAGAACCCCTTTTAGAACGAATGAATCTCCAGAACGCCTTGGGATGTTCTTTTAATTCAAGTTCAAATCTGCGGATATATTGCTTATACAAAAAATCTTTTAACCGGCGTCCAAAGATACGATAAGAGCAACATGATGCTTATCAGTTTTACTAATCGGAAAGTCAAATTCAGTTAGATTACATATTGAGTCCTCATTTACAAAAACTAGATCTAGTATCCTATGCAGCTTATTAAAAGTAAAATTAACTTGGATAAGATTCAAGCTAAATAAGTTATCTAGAAGATAAATCTCGTGAGCTCTATTAATATTAGTAGGAGTTAAAACACCGTTCCCTTGCAGGTCTGACCATATTATATCCTTAAGATTAAAGTCGCCAATAATGCAGAAATTACAATCATTATTTATATCATATAAATCAACAATATTATTAACATGTGAGCAATATAAGTCTTCAGCACTATGAGGCGGGATATATGAGACACAAACAAATAATTTTTTAAAAGAGCTAAATAGGCAAACACACAGCTGATCAAGTAGAGGGTCGTGATTATAAAGCTGATACCAAGATGACCGTAGGCTACGCTTGACAGCAATTAAAACACCACCACCCTTAAGGTGGCCTGTTTTCACGGCATCTCTATCCTTGCGATATACTTGAAATAAGTCCGAATCAAGAAACTCCTCATTAAAGAAATTATTATTTAGCCAGGTTCAACGAAAACGTAGACATCAAATTCCCCTCGAGACGTTTGCAAATAAATTTCCTTTGCTTTAGTACGCATTCCAGACATGTTTTGGAAGTAAAGTTTAGGGCAGTGCTTTTTTGCAAGTCTAAAGCTGCTTGCTGGGAAGACCCTCTTTTTGAAAAAATTTGAAAGGCCGGACTTTAACATCCGCAGGCCAGAGCGTCGGGTTCAAAATGGCATCCAACAAAGATGCAGCAACGCCCAGTTTAAAATTAACCTTTTTTAAGACACTAGCATCCACATCTTTTTTTACTAGTTTATAACAAGCCAACTGATTACGGTCTATTTTGGCGTTTTTAGCAACATATTCAATAATATTTTCTTCAGTGACTGAAGGTTTAAATGACTCAATGTGAACCCATATTTTTATAGCAACAACCTCCAAGTCTTTGCCTTGGCTGCGGCCGATCACTAATTCATGAGACTTTTTTTTGTTTTTTGGGAATTTTGTTTTGCACAGTTTTGTCCACTGTGCATCAGGCAGCATATGAGCACCACCCGAAGATAACGAAGAGATGGGCGGCAAAGCAGCAACAATATTAGGCAAAGCAGTGTTGGCGTTAGCCGAGGCGGCGGCAGCAGCGGCAGCATAGGTACGGGAGCTCAAAGAAGAGTTAAAAACAACTGGTGTAGTGCATGTTTGATCAGAAGTAACGGCTGGTAAGGCAGTAACGACTGGTAAAGCAGGTGAAGCGCAAGAAGATAACGAAGGGTTGGCCAGCAAGGCGGCAATAATATTAGGCGACGCGCCGTTGGCGTTCGAGTAGTCAGAGGCCGCAGCAGAAGATGTACAAGAAGAACAGAAATCCGAAGTTATAGCGCAGTTAGATTTTTGCTTTACGCTTGAAACTTAATTGTTGTTCGCTGAGAAGCACATATTATCGTGGAGAGATTTAATTTCATTAGTTAGCGATTTAATAGCCGAAGGCGTCTCGTCACAACGAATTTTTTTCTCGTAAAGAATGAAGTTCAGATTGTAGAGACTCCGTTTTCATTATTAGCTGATTTTTGTCTTCAAGCAGGGCACTAAGCAAAGATAAAATATGCGCATTTTCCTCTCTAAGAGCGACAAGCTCCTTTAGAATAGATTCCATATTAATTTGCTGCTACAAACCACTTGCATTTTCTTTAGGTACGATTTTCTTCTCCATTGGTTGTGATGTCGAAATTAGTTTGGGCATACTTTTCTGCTGACAGAGATTAGTTTTGTTTTTACTTGGTTTGTTTATGACATCCGAATTGAACGAACAACTAGCAACAACACAGTTCTCAGGAACGAAGGTCAGTGGAGGCGAACGAAGCGAGTCACCACGATAAGCAGCACAACCATTACAAAGAAATGGCTTATTGGCTTTTACTAAGAACTCAGCATCAGCCGGCAAAATGTTTACGCAGCTTAAGTGAAAAAAGTCATTACACTTAGCACATTGAATTTTCTTTTTAGATTGCGCGCGTTCTACTCTTTGACCACACACACATGGCATAATGAACTCTTTAGTTTAATAACAATATTATTTTGTTTTGAAAAGTGTCACTGTCACATTTGACTAGGCATATGTGCAAATAGCCACTTAAGTTAATAAGGATTTAATAATACGGCATACAGATACCAAAAGAGCACAGAGCGAAGAAAAACACGTCCGCAGAGTACAACGTTCGCTTTATTTTTTATACTATATATAAAATTAAAGCCCAAAAAAAACGTGAGAGCAAAACAGCCGATGTACTGGGTCGATTTCTGTGATTCAAGTTTTAAAATGACATATTTATATCACAGTAGGACACAGTGGTATTTTTTAAATAAAATTTTAATAACAAGTATGTTTAATTAAAGTATTAAGTTGATCAACAATACCACGCATTGCTGGACCGTTTGCCTTTATTGCGTTTGTGTTTAGAGCAGTGCCCGCCAAACACTTTCCTGGGAAACGAACTATATTCGGCCTTTCACATGTACACAATCGGCTTTTTACACGTACACAATCCGAACGTCAACAGAAAGAGTAGAAGAGCAACAAATTTTATTTAGTTGCATGCAAACAATAGGCGAAGCAGGTTGATGGCGCATTATTGTTGAATAAAGTAGGTACACTGAGCAGAATGAATGAATATTCATTCAACAATTTTTCGTACATACACCCATATATGTAATACTTCTATATTGGTAGTAAGCTAACATCTCAATGTGTAAGCATTCCGAAATCAAAACGAGACAGTCTAGTACTGTTTTTGTCAATGTATTGTGTACTTGAGTGCCGTTTTTGTAAATGTGTCTTGTACATGTTTATTTATAAACGTATGTGTTCCTTTTCTTTCGTACGTGTGTATTGATATATCTGTACTGTACTGTTTTCGGACGGTACTAGCTCTTACTGCCAATATAGGAGTATTACTTATATGCATACACCCCTAGAAATAGGTATGTATATGGTACCAAGTCGTGCTTCTTCTTCATATTAAAAGAACTTTGTGAATTATGTATTTTTTTAATACCAGACTAGTCCTCAATTAAAACATACAATATGTTTTGTTATTTATCTTTTGGTTTTTTTTATGTAGCTAGGATCATGAAATTTCGCGCTGTTTTCACTCATTATCAACAGAAGACTTACAGCGAAAATAACAAAGATCGGGTCACTATAACCTATAGCTCCCATACAACTGATTGTTCAGATATGAGATTTTGCGTTATAACTCCTCCATTTATATAGCTAGGAACATGAAATTCCGCACTGTTTTCAATAATTATCAACAGAAAACTTACAGTGAAAATTAAAAAGATCGGGTAACTATAACCTATAGCTCCCATACAACTGATTGTTCAGATATGAGATTTTTCGTTATAATTCATCCATTTATGTAGCTAGGACCATGAAATTTCGCGCTGTTTTCACTCATTATCAACAGAAGACTTACAGCGAAAATAACAAAGATCGGGTCACTATAACCTGCAGCCCCCATACAACTGATTGTTCAGATATGAGGTCTTTTATCATAACTCCTCCATTTATGCAGCTAGGAACATGAAATTTCGCACCATTTTCACTCATTATTAACAGAATACTTACAGTGAAAATAACAAGGATCGGATGACTACAACATATATCTTCCATACATCTGATTGTTCAGATATGGGATTTTACTGTAAAACTCCTTTATTTGAACAGCTAAAACCGATAAATTTCGTAAGATATTTTATAAATAATAATACAAAGTCTACTGAGAAAATCGTCAAAATCTATGCTGTATAAGCTTTATCTCCTATAGCACTGATTGTTCAGATACCAGTTTTTGCCATATATCTCCTTTATGTAGGAAACTAAACCCAATAAATTGTGTTACCGGTTTACATACCGATCACATAGCAGTGAAAATCACTTAGATTGGTGCCATATAAAGTATATCTTCCATACCTCTGATTGTTTAGATGCGATTTTTTATATAAGTATGTAACTCCTCTATCGATGTATGCAGATGTATTCAAAAGCAGTAATCTGTCAAAGTAAAATTTGCAGATGTTCATGAAAGGTATGAAGCCTTCGGCATAGCCGAAGACAGCGCTGCTCTTACTTGTTTTTAATTCAAAATGCTGCTTGCTGCGATATAGGCACATGCTCACCACAGAATGCTCACTGTAAGCTTCTTGGTGTGGCATACATACATAAATACATTGATCTTCTTCTTTTCCTTTATTTCATAAAGATGAAGTTCGTGAAAATAAGTTGCCACTACGCAGCAGAAACCTTATTTTAAATCGCTGTAGTAGCATACAGAACAAATAACCAAGAATACAAGATTGCACCAATCGAGCTGAGAGCAACTGGCCGTGACGTCAACAAATACCAGAATGAGAGAGGAAGACGAACTCAACAAGAAAAAGAGGAAGCATCGAACAAAGGGCAGTATTGCCAAATTTTGAATTTGAAAAAGCACCAAATTTTTATTGGTGTATTTTATGGACTTTGTATGCATACATAATTTTGTTGTAAAGATGCCGATTCAAATTAATAAAAATCCATATTTCTCGCACGACGGTCGATTTCTTCTGGCATGATTGAAGATGCTGCCATATATTTTGTTATCGCTTATGATTGTCACTGTGCCATGATTTTTTTAAATCTTTGTAAAGTTGCTTACCACACTTGCGATTGCTATAAATTTTTTTCCCATTTTTTTAAGATTTTCTAATTTGGTGTCTTCAAACTAAAAACAAAATCACCAAAAACGCACCAAGCACCAAACTCAAAAATTTGTTTGTCCCACAATCTCCATCAATCTTATCCCAAACAACTGTGTGTTGGGGTTCTGGCAAATTTTTTTTTTAGTTTCACTTTTATTTCAACAAATTTTGATTAAAATAAAAATACTGATAAAAATAAAATTTCTCATAAAAACAGGGTTGAAATCTTGAAATTCCTGCCCGTATTTTGTTTGTAAGTCAAATATGAGCGGCATTGTGCTACTATGATAGCACTGCCGAGTAATCATAGCCAACTTATGTACAGTAGTCGAAAAAATTATAGCCGCACCAAATTTTGACAAGTTTTAAAATATTATTTTTGCTGTTATTTAATTTCGGTTCGTTTTTTATAGTTCGTTCTTTACCAACATCCGTATAAATAAAGTTTAAAGGCAGTGTCACACGATTGGGTATTTGCCAAAATTTGGTGTAAATCGTATCCGAATTGTTTGAACACCCAAAATATTTTTCACTATCCCAATCACGAAAATTAATTTATTGAAATTTTTCAATAGAACATCGCTGTATTGTACCAATCTTTTGACTCCAAAAAAAATTTTCCAATTTTTTTTAACAATAGCCTAATAAAAAAATTTCCAAATCTGTACAAATGTACCAATCGAGTGGCACTGCCTTAAAAATATATGCAATTTAAAAAAAAAATTCTAAAAATTATCGTTAAAGTTTCGAGTTTTTGAATTAAATTCTGAGTATGCAGTTTTGTAGCCCGTTGTATTCTAGTAGAATAAAGTACACGTTTCAAATGCCTAAAAATGTCGATTGATTTTTTAGAATTTTTTAAAATTCGAAATTTGTACAAAAGTTTGTTGAACTTTTTTTTAATATTGCACAAATTAGTAGTCCACCTGCAAATAGCGTTATGTGATTTTATAATAGTGAGCCACAAATTAAAAAAAACGTCTACAACAACAAGTATATTTCTGTTTATTATCTGAAAATTTGGATAAACAAGAGCCTAATAACATTAAAAACAATATCGCAGTGTGGTAGTTTTTGCAAATTTTATATATAAAAATTGAATATAGCGAGTTTTGAAACAGTAACTTTTACATAGCTATATTTCTTTAGCTTTTCGCGTTCGCCCTTCCATGAAGATTGGTCTGCTTCTTTTTTACGACGCCTTCCACTTGGCACCGAAACTACCACGTTTTCTTGCAGTTTTCTAAGTTCATCAGAAGATGGAGACTTTTGAAAATGTATAAATACATACTAGGGATGTTGCGAATGTGGAATTTTGGACATCCGCGGATGCGAATGCGGATGTCATGTATTTTTAAGAAATAATTTAGGTGGGTAAATTAGGTGATTTAGGTTAATAAAAAATGGAAAGGTTAATAATTTGTAATAATCTGCCTTATCCTGAGTTTTGCCAGAAAAAAAATTCACCCGAAAGTTTGTATTCTGCCCATAGTAAATATGTACATGAAAACCAAAAGTGAAAAGTGAACCGGTCCGGGGAAAATTAAAATCATGATAAGACTGAATGTTTTTTTAGTACTTGAATTAAAAAATTGGAAGACTGTACTTAATAAAAAGTTCTTGAAGGGTCGTAAATCAAACCTGCGCCACTATATAACTACTCGCTCGAGGCGACAAACTTGAAAAACTTCAAACTTGACAAAATTGTAAATTCTTTTCGATTGACACTGCACCAGTTGAGAGAACTTTCAGTTATATTTATTTATTTTTATTACGATGCAATAATTACTTTTTGAGAATTGCATCGGGTCTGCAAATGTCGGATGTATCCCCCTGACTTTCATCTTCACAATCCTGCATCATGGCACAATCGTTGTTTAAACAATGTTTTTTTCGAAAGAATTCTTCATTCTCATTCTTTTGTTTATTTCGGGTTCACATCATCAGCGTTTTTCGAGTTTAGTTTTTGTAACTAATTTTTAATGCTTTCTTCTGTGACTGGTTAGATATACGTCTGTGCACTTGCGTAATATCCCAGGGACTGAAAATAACAGTTATTTTTTTCCAAGTTAAATTTGGCCTAATAATTTTTATTCCGAAATAAACGTCCTAATAATTTTTATTCTGAAATAAACGTCCTACCCGGATAATAAAGAAACCGCTTATCCAAATTAAACAAATTTGGTATCATATGAAAGAGGACTGAAATAGCTTTTAAACAGAAATAACGAATGAAGGTGGTAGCCTCTATTTATATTTTTTAATAACTTAATACTAAAGAAATTCATGTAAATACAACCCCGACCCAATGTTTGTTCTATGGTAAATAATTAAAATTTTTAATTGAAATATTTTTCAATGTGTGGCTTTCCTCTTTTAGACATTTCAGTTTTAAAGCTATTTAAGTCCCCTTTCATTGGATACTAAACTTGCTTCATTCGGATAAGCTGTTTGTTTATTATCCGGAAATAGCTGTCATTTTCGGTCCCTTCAATTTTCGCATTCGCTAAAAATCCGCATTGATATTTGCGAATGCGAATATTCGCAACAACCCTGATACATACATAAGTATTATAGCGACTTTTGCAATAGTAGTTAACATTTTATTTTTTCAGAAAATAGAAAGATTTTGCACTGTATTGTTAGTGGACATGAAACTACTTTAAATACTGGTACGTTACACACCAAAAACTAAAAATCTAAAAAAATTTACATAGCACCTTTGCAAGTGGACTACTCAAATTTTGAAACATGGATTTCCACGGGTTGTGTTAAAGAATGAACTATATTTTTATCTAAAAAAATAACTTAAGTTCAGAACACCTACAATCAAGAACCACAAGGACGTATTTGTTTCCCTGTGCGCTCGAAGGAAATAGACCGGCTACATCCATCGTAATCCGCTCGAATGGTGCACCTGAGTTATACTGCTTCATCTGGCCATGACTTCTGGATTTCGGCCCTTTAGCTGCAATACACTCCGCGCAGTTAGCAATCCACTCTGCGACCGACTGCCGACAACCAACCCAATAGAACCTCTGCTTAACCTTCTCCAGGGTCTTAGTGATTCCCATGTGCCCTCCACTAGGACCATTGTTGAATTCCTTGAGTACATCCGGAATTCTTACCCATGGAACTACTATCAGATTACGGGAGCACTGGCCATCTTCGCTTTCCCATACCCGATGCAAACAGCCAGATATTAATTTTAAGCTATTCCATTGTGCCCATTACGCCTTTGCGATGGGGCTTTCCGCTGCCATTTTCTCCTTAGTTGGCCTTCTGTCCACCTCCAGTCCACGCATCAAAAGCTCCAGATCTGGATCTTCCTGCTGACACTTTCGTAGCTGTTTTTCCTTCCACTCTTCCACTGGTGTTATTGTCGTTAGACGGACCTCTATAATGTCCTCTTTGCTCTCAGATTTTGAGCAGTGTTTACATTCTACGATACATGGCCGACGGGACATGGCATCAGCGTTTCCGTGGACACTTCCCTTTTGGTGCTCAATAGCGAAGTCATAAATTTGCCGTCTCTCAATCCACCGAGCTAGTTGTCCTTCTGGATTCTTAAACTGTAGTAGCCACTTCAGCGCTGCATGGTCCGCTCGAACTCAGAAACGTTGCCCATAGAGGTACTTGTGGAAATGTTTGATGCACTCCACCAACGCTAATAGTTCTCTCCGAGTTACGCAGTAGTTCCTCTCTGGTTTTCCAATCGACCGGCTATAGTAGGCAACTACCTTCTCCTGCCCATCAATTACCTGCGACAGTACGCATCCTATGGCATAACCACTAGCATCCGTATCCAAAATAAACTCGTGAAGGCTATTAGCAACTCTGTCGGAATTCGGAACAACTCGGCGGTAGTAGGTGCAAACCCAAGAAAACTCCGTAGTTCGTGCAGGTTCCTAGGATTTGGCCAATCCTTTACTGCTTCTATCTTTTCCTTCGCAGTGCAGATGCCCTCCGTTGTCACCTTGTGCCCTAAGTAGTTCACCTCCTTCCTGAACAGTGAGCACTTTTTAGGACTTAGCTTTAGACCAGCGCCGGCTATTCTCTGGAAAACTTCTTCTAAATTCTTCAGGTGCTCCTCAAAGCTTTTACCCAAAACAATAATGTCATCTAGATACACCAAACATGTTTTCCAATGCAGTCCCTTAATCACATGGTCCATAAGTCTTTCAAAAGTGGCAGGAGCGTTACATAATCCGAAGGGCATCACCGTGAATAGCCAAAGACTATCTCTAACGCTGAAAGCTGTCTTCTTCTTGTCTTCGTCACTTACCTCCACTCGCCAATAACCGCTCTTAAGGTCAAGTGTTGAGAACCACTTTGTTTCAGTCAACAAGTCCAGAGTGTGATCTATCCTGGGAAGAGCATAGCTGTCCTTTTTCGTTACATCATTTAGTTCCCGGCAGTCTACGCAGAACCGCATTTGACCATCCTTCTTCTTCACAAGTCTTACCGGCGAACTCCATGGAATCGCTGATGGTTCAATCACACCACTCTCGCTCATTTATTTTATTATTTGGCTTACAACTTCACGTTTGGCCAGTGGAACACTTCGAGGAGCTTGGCGGATTGGCCTTGCAATACCAGTATCAATGCGATGTTTCACAACTTTTGTCCTGCCTAGTTTTTTGCAATATTTTTCGAATATGTTGGAGTATCGGCGGAGAAGTTCCTTAGCCTTGTGCTGGTATTTTTCTTCCAACCCTTCCGTCCAAGCATTTATGTCTTCCGCAATATCATTCTCGCCAATGGAATCGCTTTCAGGTAATTTTTCGCAGTTGAAGATTGCCTCTACTTCTCGACATTGCCCCAGTACAGTTCCTCTTCGGAGTTTGATTGATAATTTGAACTCATTGAATACTCGAACTGGGATGCGTCCATATTTTTGCGTCTTAGCCAGGGTTTTACCAATAAGTACGTCCCGTGTAGAATTTTGTGTTGCTTTAACAACCCACAATTTGTTTGTCCCACAATCTCCATCAATCTTCGCCGAAACGACTGCTTCTGACTTCGGTGGAATCTGCTCGCTTTCCTCTAGGATCACTCGCTTGCTGCTGTACGGGCCATCATTCCCAAACCTAAGAGGCACTTTCATGTTGTTATTTTATTTATTTATTTAAGTCAAACATACAACCATAGGTTATTTTTACAATGATTGACCTTAAATTAAGAATTTAACAATAAAATTTGAAAAGATTTAAAAAATAATAAAAAAGACTAAAATAAAAGTAATAAGACTGGGGCTGTAGAAGGTATTAGAGAAAAAAA